>NC_086370.1:7040011-7297511 GCF_036324505.1 Eleginops maclovinus
TGTGCCTTGTATGTGTTGACCATGCCTAAGCTAGGTTAGCTAACAGGAAACTAGCATCCGTTCATTGGTATACTTGGTTACTATATAGCAGCTGCAATTGTGGGTCAGCAGTTTTATATGACTGAATTTAGAAATACCAATTCTACAAAGCATTGTAATCACATAGAAAGATAGCTATTTCTAACTTTCTAAATATTCCAATGTGTATCTCAACTAGAGTAATAGCTAAGATAATATTGTCATAGCCTAGCTAGAAGTGATTTGCATAGTTACATTCATTTGTTTACGTGCTAAACAGATGCCTTGCTTAACTATTCTGCCGGCAAGCTAATCATTATAATAATTATAATAATTATAAAATTGTGCAAAACATATAATATAATAATAATTAGGCCTAAATGATTTGAAAAGGAATGTCTTACAACTGTGTTTGTCTGCTAGGACATTCCAAAACGCCTACTAAGAAAACAGGACCATGATTATTAATTATTTAGCACTTTTTGTTTTTCGCTTGACGAGTAAAAATGTAAAACATTAACATCAGGTTGTCGTTTTTAATATATGGTTGAAAAAATTAGGTTAGCCGAAAGTCATGACACTGGCAGCTCTCTAGTTAAAATATAATTGGCCTCTGCGACTTCTGTTTTATATTTACCTAGCGTAGAATTACCCGGTACTGTTTACAGGTTTTTAATTACATAAAAAGCCACACCTGTCCTCACCCCATCCCCAACTGCTAGACCTCGGAAAAACTCTACTGGCTCAGGGCTCTGCTATGTCTGTAATGAGAGAAATGGCTTGTCAGTCTACTGAGTCACTGCACCCGTTTCCTTGGGCATAAAACCAACAGCCCCTTTAATGAACCCTTTAGGCCCAGGCTGAAATGCAACAACTTTTTTTGTTGATCCTTTATTGAATGTTTTTCATAGGAGTAGCTTAACGACTGTTTTCATAAAGACACTCGTGACATGTAGATACAGATCACAGGTTCTTACTGATTAATGGCTGTGTGACACCTACCCTGTGACAGATGCAAGCATTGTGTGTAATTAAACTGAATAATACAAATCAAACACAGCCAACCCGCAAGCTGACACATGTACCTTGCAATTCACACCCATTGAACGTATTTCCATAGTTCCTCTCAAAATGCAGCTGTCTGCTCCATGTTTTATGTTGTTGTTCCAGGTCTAGTATAAGTAAAGACCTTGGATATTGTCACAGGGATGAAATATGAGCAGATACAGGTATGTTCCTTTTAGGGTGTAAGAGAACACAGTGGTTATTAAGTCTTCCTGGTAACAGGATTGAAAAGGACACCGTACCTTATCTTGACACTGCCAGTCATTTTATTTTCTTGAACCTGGCTGTGGTATTTTTTTTGTTGCCACATATAATCAAAGGTGTTGGTGAGATGTGGGATACATCATATGTCATCAAATAAATTATTGAAAAATTGTTTATGTGGCTCTGGCCATTGTGGTACTGTCCCAGCCTGTTATCCCCATCTCTATTTTTCTGAGGCCTTTTGCACCAACAATACGTTCTCCATGCAACAAACAGAAGCATGTGGCTAGATATAATGCATAATAACATTATTGGACCTCGTAACAACGACTTTGGTAGGTAAAATGCTATATAGACTAATCATAAACTAAAGCAATGTTGTTGTACTACACCAGTACAGCTTTCCTTTAGGCACTGCTGTTCCCGCCAATCTGGTGACTTATTACCTAGACACTGAACAAATAGTTACAGACTGAAATACTGTCATATGATTCAGACTTTCAACACACAATGTTAATTCCAGACTTTAAATAGGTATCTGGGAGTCATGGGGAAGATGCATTTAGACCATTTTTAAAATGGGGTTAATTTTTGGGATTTATCAAGTTTAACATTCCGCTGTCAAATCTAATGGAGTCTGACAAACAATGGAGTCTGACATACAATGGAGTCTGACATATAAATTGATCTGAGTTTAACATGCAATTTTCGTAGTTAAAGAGAGCAATCTGATCAACAAGAGTAATATCTTTCCTGTGACCCTTTACAGTCTAGCGAACTGACACTCCTTTTGTGCATGTGGAAGTTTGTTGCATGAAAACCAAACCAGTCTGTCCCCCCCGCATAAACACACTGCCACCTGTAAAACACACATTTATTCTCAAACCCACACCTTAAACACACTAGCAAACCGGCACTGAACTCTGAACATAATCACACTGTCAAACTGGCATGAACACACACACACACACACCCGCACAAACACACACACACACACACACACACACACACACACACACACACACACACACACACACACACACACACACACACACACACACACACACACACACACACACACACACACACACACACACACACACACACACAGGCATTGTTTGTAGCCAGTGTTCCATGCCAGTGAAAACAATGATGGTTTGTGAGAAAGAGGCGGGAGCCGACCTATCCTTGATATGACAGCAGCAAAAGCAAAGGCTATCACATTACTCCTGTAATCATTACCTACTTGTGGCCCAGTTTTGTGTGTGTGTGTGTGTGTGTGTGTGTGTGTGTTTTTGTATTTTTGTAAGTGCATGCATGGTTGTCTCAGTCAATCACTCTGTCCCGCTAGGCTTTCTTATGCAACAGGTCATCACTAACGACCTTATCAGGCCTTTGTACTCAACGATGTCATTCCCAGGTGTGTGTGTGTGTGTGTGTGTGTGTGTGTGTGTGTGTGTGTGTGTGTGTGTGTGTGTGTGTGTGTGTGTGTGTGTGTGTGTGTGTGTGTGTGTGTGTGTGTGTGTGTGTATTGATGGGTTGTGGAGGTGTGCTAATGTTTATATGGTATCCAAGCGCTTTTGACGTAGAGGTCACTCATATTTCAAATACTTAAGATTAGGGTTCAAGGAGCGGTTTGGAAAATAAATCAATCAAATTGTCTTCATATGCATTTAACCCTCTCTCTAAAATGATGAATCACATACTAGGAGAACATGGCTCGGCAAGCTCACTGTATCAACACTTATATCACCCAACGTAGAAAAATGTGAAGACCAGGAATTTTGTTTTAAACCTCATGATAACACCACTGTCCTTCTTTAAATCTGATAAATGCCTATATAAGTGCAGTCCATTTACATGAAAAAGCAAAAAAGTGTTGTAATTGTCGAGAAAAGAAGGTCAGATGTTTGCACTGTGCAGCAGTCAGTGGCCTTCTGAGTTGGTGTGACATGCTAATCAGGTGATGATTGGGTAAGAGGGTCTACAGTATATAGTGTTCCAGGGTTCTGCTGATGATTGATTTTATGCATGCAGTTGGGTTAACTGTACAGTAAACCAATACTCAATGCTGGCAACATTCAATGATTAACTTTTTGCCAAGCTAGCAGCGTTAGCTCTACAGATACCAATACTGGTCAGTCTGTGAACCACTTTGGCACTGACCTAAATATCTTCAAAACTACTGGAGGGAGTCATTTGCGCTATCTTCACCATCCGCATTTCTTGAACTATGGATTGCCACAAAAATAAATTAAGGATATATTGTCGAAGCTTTGATAAACCCTGAACCTTTCATCTTCCATAATCAACAGGTTGAAGTTTTCAATTTCTCCAAGACTTAATGAGAAACCTGCATAACTAATGGTAATCACTTTAACTTTAGCTGTATTTTGTATGATATGCTACTCAACATCAGCATATGAGTCCTGGTAAGCATGCTAGCATCCTTGCATTGGATTTAAATTGTGTGCTGCCACATAGTTATATATTAACTTAATTCCTCAAGATACTAGGATGTCATTCCACACTAGTTGGCAAAGTATTCCATGTGGAAGACTTTCAAGGCACCAATTTGATCCCATTCAACACATGCACCAATATGATAATTAATGAGAACCGCTTTCGATTGCTCCTCCATCCAGATTGCAACAACGAATGCACTCGTAAACAGAGGTAAAAAAAGAACTAGCGTATCTGCACTGTGAATGAAATCCAATACGTGCTTCTCCATGGCCTTTGCTACACCCTTCCATTAGGTAAATACAATCGGGAGAGTGAAGGTAGGCCGGTAGGTGTTGCACTTGTCATTTTTCCATCCACTGACTGATGTTAGTCTTGCAGCAGCATGGGGGAGTCTCCATCTGCCCAACTTTGTTTAGTCAAACTTTTTGAGTCAAACACCTGCTCATTACGGCAAACAAAAACGTGCTACATGGCACACAGTAAAAACTCTGAATTACCAAGAGTTCCTGTCTAATTGCAGAGCTCAGGTAAATGAACTATGACAAGTGCAAACCAATCTCTCGCTACCCGTTTGTCTCTCCCAGTGTTTGTCTTTGCTTGGCGTCCATTCAGCTATTACTTAACTGTGCTGGTGAGAACCTGCTGGCTGTTCAAACAGATCGGCATCACAGAGGATTAGAGGCTGTCGGACACGGCCTACATACTGTGACACTTTTCTGCAGGTAGCTGTCAGCCTGTCAACCCCCCCTGCAATCCCCTTCAACCCTATCCCCATCTGATTCACACACAAACGCTGTATACACATTCATACATGTCTGCATAAAGGAATCTGCTCCTGTCATATTTGAGGATCAGAGTGTTACAAAGATAATAAATGGCTGCCAGCTGTGGAACCGGTGACTGTGAAACTTGTCTCAAGGCCACGGATAGACTTTCTATTGTTCTGCCTCACCTTTTTGTCTGAGCCATGACTCATTTCGGATCATATAGTTTATGCAATAGTGCCTTGCCTTTATTTGTTTTCTGGAGAAAGATGCTGTTTCTAGAAATTGTTGGTCAGGACAAGTCCTATGAAAACACTCAAATCAACAATATGTAGACGTGTTTCTCAATACCTTTCTATTTGTTACAACTGAAGACGGAAATCTTTAAAGGTGTTACTTACAGTGTTGCAGAAGCTATTCAGCAACTTTCTAGTAAAGCTAGAGTGACTTTATTGGGAGTGAAGATAAGCTAGCAACACTGCACTTTTGTTAGCTGTGGTAAGCTATTAATACAGTACATTGAAGCACTTTTCAGTTGTCTTAAAGAGGGTATATCATGCTCAGTCTGGGGTTTATGTTTGTGCCTCAGCTGTGAGTAGAAGGAACTTTGGGATTTCCTGAGCTACAGGGAAATGTAGTTTAATTTGTAGTGTTGCACCATGAAGTGTCGCTGCAAGCTGCCAAACACTGGACATGACAATATTGTGTCATTTTCAGAAAATGCTCAGGAAATTAACGACTGCCCATGGTAGTGTTTTGCAAGTTTTACTTAAGAAGTGGTAGGGCTTTTTTGGGGGAATATTTTCATTGGTGGATAAACTCACAATTGGTGCCTCAGTGAGTCATAGCCGCATAGCTGCAATGCCAACACGCATGCATCCATGTAATCACCAACGCTCTCAACCTCACTAGCTCTTGCCAAAATTTAGCTGAAAAACCTAGTGAGCATGTCTGTCTGTGCAAAACATATAAAAACATAGAATATCATCAACTATATACTTTTAATAGATAATTTGAATAAAAAACATTATTTATGTTAAAGGTACATTTTAGAATTGATAAAGCTGTCCGTTATCGCAATGTTGCATTATTTAAAGTATATTTAACATCATATTGTGTTTCTGAGGCCAAACACGTCCGTGCATGGCATGCAAAATAGTCTGCCTTATTATATATACTTAACAGTTATAATAAATAATAAACAGCTCAATGCAACTGTCCCCTTACATAACAAATCCAATACTTTTATTACATGCATTAAACAAAATAACACCCATTATATCTAAGGTGGATGACAAATTGCATCAGTCTAGTCTTTTATTGACAATCAGTATCAGCCCCAAATGTCAGTAATTATATTGTTACAACCCTAACAACATAACAAAAAGACTTATACACATAAAGTATGACTCATATAGTAATTATTGGTGCTCTTGGTGTAACCCTGCCCATGATATTCGATGAGTGGGGCTTTACCGCAGCCTGCCAGAGTTTAGATAACCAGAGGTTGGCTGTTTGTATCTCTATTTGATTTGCAGCTTCTTTGACAATAGCTTCATTATCCTGCTGCCACTGACTCCACCCAGCTGGTGCTGCAGGCAGAACAAAATGTTAACTCAGACCTGATGCAACACACGTTTAGAGAGCCAATCCCCGCTCATCCCCTTAAACCGTCGCCGTGACGATGTGCGCTCATCGGTGGGTTACCACGACGATGGAACAGTGGTGCACAAGCACTTAGCATGCTCGGTGTGACATCGATCACGTCTACACGACCTGTTGAACAGACGAACAGCAGCAAGGACTGTGATTGAGTGGCTGTGCCATTCTGAAGGGTGTGATCATACCTTTATGTTTGTTTGCTCATGTATATGCAGTAGTGTGTGTGTGTGTGTGTGTGTGTGTGTGTGTGTGTGTGTGTGTGTGTGTGTGTGTGTGTGTGTGTGGGGGGGGGGGTTCTTTGATTAGGGTTAGGGTTATAGCAGACTATAAATGGAAACCCTGATCAGCAAATGTAAATGCAAGCTTCAGTTTAACATTTTACACCGCAGTTGTACCTTTTTTTGCATATCAGTCATCATTGGAGTAGTTCTGGGAGTTCCACTTATTATTTAATTGAGAAGACTGATAACCCTCTCACTTTTGTCTGTTTAACAAAAGACTTAGGTCATAAAATATCTTGTTTATTGATTTTAGAGATTGGTTCCTTTAGTTTGTGGCCTTTTTAAATATGACAGTCTGTACTTTGAAAGCCTGTCTGGAGCTTCAGAATATTCATGCAGTGTTGGATTACCTTCACAGAATTGACACACATTCATTTATTGTACGTGCAATTGTATGTACGAACACACACACACCAACAAACCAACAGATCAGTTATTAAAAAGTGACAGAATTCACCAAGGTGGTATGTACGTATATCTTTTTTTCCACCGATTGTGGCACGCAGTATGTGTGAGTGTGAAACCTATTGATAGGGAGCAGGTGAGTTTGTGCCTCAATGTCGGGTCTCCTCATCACGCATACACACACACACACACACACACACACACACACACACACACACACACACACACACACACACATACACACACACACACACACACACACACACACACACACACACACACACACACACTGAGAAACACACACATACAGGGACATGGAAAGCAACCAAAGATATATAAATAAATAAATACATTTAGACTTAACTAAGGTAACTATTATTTGCATGTTTGTTAGGACATTTGAGGGTTTGTTATTTTCCTTTGTGTATTACCTGAGTGAAGTGTACAGATGGCAAGCAGGTGAGATTGTGCGTCATTGGGTCTCCTCAGCACATTAAACACACACTTACAAACACACACAGACAGAGACATAGGAAATAATAACAGATACAAATATAGAACATATTCATTCGTAAGTAAAGTGACTCAATCGTACAAACGTTTTTTCCTGTACGTTTGTGGCATATGTGTGTGTGTGTGTGTGTTTGTGTGTGTGTGTGTGTGAACTCTATACGTAGTTAGCAGGTGTCCTGAGGTTCTGTGTCATTGTGGGGTCTCTTTGATACACAAACAGAGCATAGACTCACATTCACACACACATGGGGACATAGTGAATAACAACAGATACAACTATAGAAAAAAATCAAACAAACTAATTAATGAAAAAAAATTAAAGCTGAATTCTTGTTAAGTCTACAAATACAGAACAGGTGTCGTGAGATTATGTCATTTTAGTGTCACCTCAGCACACACACAATCACAGAAACTAACAAAAGATACAGATATAGACTAAATAAAAAAAATAGGACATTTGAGCGTATGTTCTTTTCCTTTACCTGTGTGTGAAGTCTACAGATAGCAAGCAGGTCAGATTGTGCATCATTCTTGCTTCTCCTGAGCACACAAATTTGTGCGCACACACACACACACACACACACACACACACACACACACACACACACACACACACACACACACACACACACACACACACACACACACACACACACACACAAACAAACAGGGACATAGTAAATAAAGGACACAGAAACAAATGGCATTACAAAAATTCATACTTAAGTAAAGTGACAGATGTATGTATGTTTTTTCTTGTAAGTTTGTGGCCTATCTGTGTGTTAAGTGTACATATAGCGAGGTGTTTCTGCATAATTCTGGGGTCTGCCCAATACATAGACACCAGCAAAACACACACACACAAACAGGGACATAAATAACAACAGATAGTCATAGACAAAATGTAAAAAAAGAAAATCATACATAAGTACAGAGTATCATTAGTATGTTCGTTTTTCCTGTAAGTTTGTGGCCTGACTGTGTGTGAAGTGTACAGATAGTGAGCAGGTGTTGTGCGTCACCGCGGGGGTCCCCTTAGAACACACACGGAATAGCTGAGTGCAGCCTCTCAACCACAGGCCTGGCTCACCACGCTGTTGTTTGTCTTGTTGTTGCTCACAGTTTCTCTGTTGTTCCAAGACCTTCACCTTTGCCCTACTGTCTCTCACATAGGGAGCGGGCATCTCTGTGTACCCCTCCCCCCTCCCCCCTCTGCCGCATCTATTTTCCCTCTCATTTTCTTTTCTCTCCAGTTGGAGCGGGTTTCCTGTCTAACAATTGAAGGAACCCAGCAGTCAGAGGTGTCACGCTCTCTCATCTCCCTGTATCTCAGTTGCATGCATAGATAGGGCACACACACACACACACACACACACACACACACACACACACACACACACACACACACACACACACACACACACACACACACACACACACACACACACACACACACACACAAATTACAGACAGATGGCTGGATGAGGGGATCCGGCAGGAAGAGCTGGTTCCTGTTCAGGAGTTCATGGATGTTGACCATATCAACTGGGGATTCAGTGTGTTGCGTGACTTCGGAGAAAAAAAGTTTGTTGTCTCAGAAAGACTGATGTTTATTTAAAAAGGTTAATAGACACTTCCATTGTTTTTATAAAATGCTTGCTGTGTTTTAGAAATAAAACAGTGAAAAAGAATATAGGATGGACAAAGCAAGACACATGATCAGTCAGACAATGACGCAGCAAATTGTACATCCTGATTTGACTTTGACCCACAATACTTGCTGTAGTTTTCTTTTTTATAAGAAGAAGAAGAAGTGCCGTGGTCCTGTGCCTTGCTCAAGAACACCTCAACCCAGGAGGTGAACTGGCACCTCTCCAGCTACCAGTCCACACTTCGTACTTTGGTCCATTCTGGACTTGTACGAAGTCCAGTCCCTACAGACTGCGCCTAAATGAATGTAAATTACCTAAACCTAAATTACCATACCCAAAACCAATCAGGGATAACTCCTGAACCATAAGGGTTATATGCATATTTATGGTCTCCTTTGAAAAGGTAGAATGCTAATGAATATAAATCTATCGAGCACATTTACACCATTGAAAAGTAATTGGAGGTGCAACAAAGCAAAATTAAGATTTTCATCCTGAGACCCAAGTTAGAATAAATCAAAATATTTTTTTATTTCAATGAAGACGCAACTTTCTAAAGGTTGTGGCATACATACAGACAGAACAGTTAGACAAACATAAATATACAAAGGCATGAGCTTTAAATGTGTATTCAGACTTGTGGTTAGGGGAAAACCTAAGGGCGCTCCATTGGACGACACTTTGTTTATCAGCTACATTTTCTACAGCCTTCTGTGGCGGTCATGGTGACTGTGTAAAGTTTGTCTTTCCTAAGTTGCGGGTAACCCAGTCCTGAATGACTAAATGTCAGCTTTCCATGTTTGTGTGTGTCTGTCTCAATGCCATTAGTGATTATGTGGTGTTTTTAAATGTTAAATATGCTTTAAAATAAGGATTTCATCATGAAACTAAATGGTAACAAGTTATAACTCATGACTGACCTTACCTAACACACACAGACAAATTCAGCACACACAGACACAGACACACTAGAAAAACAGCTGGAGTTTGCCCTTGGGCCAGTCATCCACTGAGTTGATTGACAGGTGCTTTAACATGGCGTGATTGGCTCTAATCTCACCTGCGATAGACCGGTTGCTGACCACTGTCTGTGGTAACAACACTTCACACACACACATGAATCCAGTTGTGCATACACCCACCTAGCTAAGCCCCTGCGGCTCTACACTAACAATACCGCCTAAATGTCTCAAACTGTGTCCTTCAAAATTCTGCCCGTCCCACGTTCATTTGGAAATGAAGACATTCTCTTTGATCTGCATAGGAATTTCCCTTTCTCCCATCTCTAGGACAGAGGGAGAGAATCGCACAATGTACCAGTTAAAAAGACTTGGTCTCCATTGAAACTGGGCCCTTTAAACTCCCTGTAGAGCCCCCGGGGCCCCCATTACAGTTCTGGCCTCTATAGAAGGAGCTGCGGCGCTGAACACTGGGCCTCCTTGTATTCTCCGGGTGCCCCAGCCGAGAGCCATTGACAACTCCCACAATGTCCCGAGCGCTCCTTTACAGTAGAGAAGGGCTCTTTTCTCTAAAGGGTGGTTTGGGACTCAGAGAGGGGACCTACTTTTTCACAAGGAGCCCTCTCCAATAGAGGCATCTGCAATCTGTTGCTTGCCCCCAGCCCGGTCCAGCCCCTTCTCCCCTTCAGCTCCTTTTTATTGCAAAGCAGGCGCGAACAAGGACAAATCGACCATGAATTCCTCAGCGCCTGGCAGGCGCTGCCCGCTCCTGCTCTGTAAACCCTCTCTTCTTTTCTCTTGTACTCTCTCCGAGCATTCAATCTCCCTCCCTTGCTCTCTAACTCTATCTTTTGTCTTAAAAAAAAGAGAAAAAAGCCCTGTAGGCCTGTTTTCTTCTGGACTACCCTTTTACTTTCTCTTCCCGCTTTTCCCTCCTCATGTGTATCTTTCAACAGCTTTCCACTCTCTCTCCGGGAGTGAAGTGGCCAATACGGGAGGTGAGAGGGCTAACGAACAGAGTTCCCAATAAAAGGCCTTTATACAGAGCTGCTGAATTAAAATCAGTTTTACAGGGTATCCAACCATCACCAGCATCTACATCCCATGCCTTTTTCCACCCTGTGAGATAAACACTGATGAAAAACAAGAGAGTTGGGGGGGGAGACAATATACAGTTAGGTCCATAAATATTTGGACAGAGAAAAGGTTTTTCTAATTCTGGTTCTGTACTTTACCATAATGAAGTGCAGACTTTCAGCTTTAATTCAGTGGGTTGAACAAAAAGATTGTATAAAAATGTGAGGAACTAAAGCATTTTGTAAACACCATCCCTTCATTTCAGGGGCTCAAAAGTAATTGGACAAATTAAATAACTGAAAATAAAATGTTCATTTCTAATACTTGGTTGAAAACCCTTTGCTGGCAATGACTGTCTGAAGTCTTGAACTCATGGACATCACCAGACGCTGGGTTTCCTCCCTTTTAATGCTCTGCCAGGCCTTTACTGCAGCGGTTTTCAGTTGCTCTTTGTTTGTGGGCCTTTCTGTCTGAAGTTCAGTCTTTAACAAGTGAAATGTATGCTCAATTGGGTTGAGATCAGGTGACTGACTTGGCCATTCAAGAATATTCCCCTTCTTTGCTTTAATAAACTCCTGGGTTGCTTTGGCTTTATGTTTTGGGTCATTGTCCATCTGTATTATGAAACGCCGCCCAATCAATTTGGCTGGATTTGAGCAGACAGTATGTCTCTGAACACCTCAGAATTCATCCGGCTGCTTCTGTCCTGTGTCACATCATGAATAAACACTAGTGACCCGGTGCCACTGGCAGCCATGCATGCTCAAGCCGTCACACTGCCTCGGCCATGTTTTACAGATGATGTGGTATGCTTTGGATCATGAGCTGTACCACGCCTTCTCCATACTTTTTTTTGTCATCATTCTGGTAGAGGTTGATCTTGGTTTCATCTGTCCAAAGAATGTTCTTCCAGAACTGTGCTGGTTTTTTGAGATGTTTGTTAGCAAAGTCCAATCAAGCCTTTCTATTCTTGAGGACTATGAGTGGCTTGCACCGTGCAGTGAACCCTCTGTATTTACTTTCATGCAGTCTTCTCTTTAGGGTAGACTTGGACATTGATACGCCTACCTCCTGGAGAGTGTTGTTCCCTTGGTTGGCTGTTGTGAAGGGGTTTCTCTTCACCATGGAAATGATATTGCGATCATCCACCACTGTTGTCTTCAGTGGACGTCCAGCTCTTTTAGCGCTGCTGAGTTCACCACTGCTTTCTTTCTTTCTCAGGATGTACCAAATTGTAGATTTTGCCACTCCTAATATTGAAGCAATTTCTCAATGGGTGTTTTCTGTTTTCGCAGCTTAAGGATGGCTTGTTTCACCTGCATGGAGAGCTCCTTTGACTGCATGTTGTCTTCACAGCAAAATCTTCCAAATGCAAGCACTACACCTCAAATCAACTCCAGGCCTTTTATCTGCTTAATTGATAATGACATAATGAAGGAATTGCCCACACCTGCCCATGAAATAGCCTTTGAGTCAATTGTCCAATTACTTTTGGTCCCTATCAAAAGAGGGTGGCACATGTTAAGGAGCTGAAACTCCTCAACCCTTCATCCAATTTGAATGTGGATACCCTCAAATGAAAGCTGAGAGTCTGAACTTGGTGTCCATGTCCATTATATAACTATAATTGGAATATGTTTCAGTAAACAGGTAAAAAAACAAAACTTGTGTCAGTGTCCAAATATATATGGACCTAACTGTATCTCACAATGAAAGTTGTATTGATGTTTAGTACAACCAGCTTGAATTCCCTTAAAAGATTCTATTGATTAATCAAGAAATGTCATGTGTAGGTAAAATGAACAACATATCCACACGTCTTTTATGCCACTTTTAAAGTGAACCTATGACTTCCTGTCTGTAAAGAACTTTCATGTAGAGGCTTGAAGTGAGAGTCACATAAAAGCTGCTGTATAATAGGAGCACAGGCTCAAAAGAGGCTCAGTCAAGCACCCTTTTAAACCCACCTGTTTTCCTCCTCCTCCTTCTCTCCATCCTCACATCCTTGCTTTACAGAGGAGCAGGGTGAAGTTAAAGGGCTGTATACAAGACAAACATAGAGAAACTAATGTGGTGATGACTTTAAACTCATGCCACCGAGGTGTAGTTCAATTATCGCCTTACGTTAAGGAAGCAATAGCCGGGTTTTCAATATATGAAAATATCTTGCTAAACAAAATGTGTTGTAAAATCTAGATTTATTTTAATTCAATGGAAAAATCGTTTTGGCTCTTTGTCAAAGGACAACCGTGAACCAGGGTTGGTCTACAAAAAATCAGTTAGCATAAAGCTAATTTGTTTGTGCCTTAGCTTGGCTGAAAATATATTTTCTAACTTTTGAGACACATTTCAAGACATCAATATTAAAAAAAATATTGCTTAGTACAATGTTATACAACTGTTTGAAACAAGTATCATTTAGTGTTATTTGCATAAACGTAATATTAGGCCATAAGAACTTGCAAAACTTTTCGTCATGAAGAACTCATGCCTTATGGAAACACAGCCACAAACACACACTTGTACATGTATGAACCCACATGGACACCCGCAGTAAATATAAGCTCTCCACAAACACCATGGTCACACAAGCTCTCCGTCAAGGCCACTCTCATCGTCTTTCCTCCTCCCTCGCCCTCTGTAAATCCCAGAGGATCCAGTCATCCAAGGCCACTCCTCTGTGCACATCTGCTGTGCTGGACAGCCAGGCTGGCAGGCGAGGAGAGGGGCTGATTTGGGGCCCCGGCGGTCAGGGTACTTGGCTTTAGAAAAGCTGGGGGGCTGGCGGCTGGACGGAGGGGGAGCAGATGCCTCAGAGCAGTGTGCGGGCTTCCATGGAGATACTGTCTTACAGTGTTTACAACCCCCCAATAGCGTGTCCGACTTCTCCTCCCCATCCCTCTATTCCTCCACAGGCCCACTGTGTCCTTCCTCTTCTAATGTAAATGTTGGGGGTTGGCAGGCTGATGAGTGTGAGTCTGTGTGTGTGTATGTGAGGGTGGGTAACTTGTTTTGGTGATTCTCTGCCTTACCTCTGTGTTGGAGTGCTGCTTTACGGTGTTGGCCTTTCATTTTATAACTCTCCCTCTCTATCTTTTCTTTTATAAGAGGCTCTGTTCGTCCAGGCCTGCTGCCCACCAAAGGCTGGTGTTAGTGCCATCGGGCATTCACACCACCATCATTAAAGAGAGTGAAAGGTGGCGGGGCTTAAGAGTGCATTCTGGCCCTGAGTAGTGGGCACCTGGCAGTGTCCAAGTGCCAGGCTGGACACCAGGCCAAGAACCTCCATCTAACCAAGACATTTAGTTTAAAACTTAGTTTCTTCACACAAGGGAAAATAATCGTCCATGGAGGACACAATGATGCCTTTTGTTTTAAAGGCCCCCTTTTATGCAAAATGCACTTTTTGATGTCTTTTATACATAAATATGTGTATATGTAAAATACAGGGTTTAATCACGGCAGAGTTTAGTTGAGTATCTCCTAGAAACTTCTCATGCATGTGCTCCAAAGGGGCGTGGCCAGCTCAGCTCAAATTTAAAACGACAGTCACAGAATCAGCACTTCAGAAACAGGGCTGAAATACAGGGCTATGAGGCATGCTACAATGGGTGATCTGTTTGGTATTTTGAGCAAAACACTTCACAGACAAGTTTTGTATAGATATTGCCCTACAATATATTGTTCAAATATAGCATAATAGGAGACCTTTAAGTTAAGTGGACATACATAAAAAGATCCTCGTGTAAAAAAAAAAAGACTGTCAGATCTTTTTCTGGCAGTGCTTTTTAAATGTTTCTATCACAACTGTATCTTGTCAACATCAGCACTTTTGTATGACAAGTGTCCTTGCTTATATTCTTGAACAAAAGGTTTTTCTGACATTGCTTTTTCACCACCACCAACTGTAAGATTCCTGCTCACAAAAAAGAGTTTTCAGTCTTTGTGATGAAAGTTTCTTTCTGAATGATGCGTCATAAAACAAGCTTTTCATCAAAGTTTCTGAAAAGTTTACATATTTCATGATGAAGCACTTGAAGTTGCCACACAAAGCACTAGTAGAACTTTTTCTCTAGGCGGTCCTTGAAGGTTTACAATATTCACAGTTTCCATAACCTTTCATATACATTTTTAAGCAATCGTAGATTCAGTCAGCTGTGGGAGGCTGTGGGTGTCAATGTGCTGATCCGCCAACTGAATGGGTCAGTGGGTCAATCCCAGCAGCCAACAGGCCAACGTTTCCTTGGGCAAGATACTTAAATAAAATTGTGTTTGGAAGTCTTTTTGGATAAAAGCATCTGGTGAATAACATGTCATGTTATGTAGTAGTCATCACTAAAGAGTACACCATTCAAGAGATCCGAAAAAAAACAACCAATAGAACGATCAAAGTTGACATCCAAGAAAAAAACTTCCAGATTTCGGTGGCCTTTGAGCGGCAGTTCCACGTAATATTCTCAACATGTAAGTCAGGCTAATATTTGATTGTTGTATTTGACTAATGTAATTCTTCACCATAGGGACAGTGGTTACGTAACCTTTAAAATGAGCCACAACTTGCTCCAGTACCTAAACAAATATAACACTTCATAGCCAAAGTATCTTTAATTGGAATAAAATACAATTGTTCAAGTATAGCTACTTATCTCAACGTTAATGAACAAACATGTGAGGCAAGGAGTTTCTCAGTAATCCACTCATCTCGATGTGTTCAAAGTTTTAACTTTCTTTGAATACAGCAGAGATAAAACATATTTTGGTTTGTTTTTCATTGCTCGGCCTGTAGCTCTACCAAGAAGAAATCAACAAATTAAAGCAAAAATCGAATCAATGTGTGGGCTGAAGGTAATGACTCACACGAGACAAGTGTTTTCAATCTGTAAGATAGCGAGGGAACAATGAGCCGGGTGACAAACTCTTTAAACTACAATGAGTCATTTCTCCGCGGCCGACACTTTCTTTTCCAAGAGTTATTGGCTTCGCAATAACTCAACTACAGTTATATCGTCAAAGGGAGGAAAGTACACACATGCATAATCACACACACCATTCAGAAAGCTAGACAACTAGCAGACTGCTGATTGATTTCTGTGGGTAAGAACAGAAGCACCTGACCATTAGCGGAGAATGAGGGGAGGAGCCCGAACAGAGGGGCTTTTTATGGGACTAGTGTGAGTGGCAACAACACCAGGGAGCCGTGTGTGTGTGTGTGTGTGTGTGTGTGTGTGTGTGTGTGTGTGTGTGTGTGTGTGTGTGTGTGTGTGTGTGTGTGTGTGTGTGTGTGTGTGTGAGACAGCGAAAGAGAGAGAGGGGGAATCTGGAGGTGTGTTTGTTTGCAAGAATGTGTGTACTTGTGCAGTGTTTGTGTGGGAGACAGAAAGAAAAAATTTCCCTGTGTGTGTGTGTGTGTGTGTGTGTGTGTGTGTGTGTGTGTGTGTGTGTGTGTGTGTGTGTGTGTGTGTGTGTGCATGTAAGAGTGTTTTTATGGTGTGTCTATGTTGCGGGGAAGAGGAGGGGGCCCTCATCATTCCCATCAGTCCAGCTGTGCCTCTTTTTATCCGGACTTCCGAAGCCCATCAGGTTTGCTTTTTTCACGCCCCCACCCTATCCACACACACACACACACACACACACACACACACACACACACACACACACACACACACACACACACACACACACACACACACACACACACACACACACACACACTCTTCCCCACCAGTGCACTTGACAGAATCTCAGTCCACCGTTGCACATCAAAGGCGGGGGAGAGGAGAAACTGCCTCATTGATGGAAGGAGGGGGCGAGGAGTAGACCCCCCTCCTCCTATGGACCCCCCGCTCACCTCTTTTGTTGTGTCACTTTTTCTTTTCTCCCCCCCCTACCTATCCTATTCATTTAGAAGACTGTTAAAAAAAAGGAAAATTGCCAAGTTCATAAAGGGCCCCTGCTCTGCTCAGGGGTCCATTGTGGGACTGCTGGTGGTGGTAATGTAAAAATCAATATGCCCCCATACTGGGTGCAATTCTTTATGTTGGATGGGGGGATAAGAGAGAAAGGGAGGGATAGTGTGAGAGAATGATAGCTTTATGAAGTAATAATGAAGGAAACAAGGTCGAAAGTCGCATTTCATTTTCAAACTTTTTGCAGCAGCTGGCGTTTAATACTCAACTTAACTAGACTTCCAGACATCTAAAGCTGAAAGACCATGTGACTAACTATAATCTAAAGATAATGTGTCCTTAAAGTGCCAACAATCTCAATATACTGCTCACAGTAACAAGTAAAGAGTCTACTAGTTGCCCAACTGTCCAGATAAACATTGTATGGCCTAATTCTAAACCAACCCCTACACCCTAACCCTACCCACTACCACTCCGTTTGTGTGTTCCAAACCAACAAGTGGGGAGTGGGAGTGGGTTATCTTGCCCTCAAACAGCAAGTCTGGGGGTTATTTTATGTCCAAAATATACTGATTTAAAACCGTACGAAAAGTTACGTTATTTCCTGTTTCTGTTGGAGGGAGGGGAGGTTGTCCTTAGCTAACCGCTGTATTTACTCCCTTCACCCAAAAGAAGGGAGCATCATTCAGCTGTAGGTGTGACGGATTTCACACCATCAGGGAGTGGAAGTGGGTAGGGTCTGTTTGGATTTGGGTCTTAGTATCACAATGGCATTTCCTTCCCTACACTAACTGCCCCCTGTTTTTAGGGGCACCATGGGCACATCTTGTGCCTGGTGCCACCCAGGAAACATGTGATTTGTTAAAGAAATTCCGAATAATCCAGAACTTTTTTACCCACGATACCAAAATAGCAATCCAGATCCTTTTTTAGTTTTAACAGCGCTGTGAAGATATGTCTCGGGCGATGAAAAACTGAGGGAAAATGAATTAGGGGAGTGACTACACAATCTTTGCCACAACAGGAAAGCACATGTAACTAATAACATTAACGATTCTCTGTTCCATTTTAGTGTGCCAGTAAAGAGCCAGCAAGCACTATCCCATTTCCCTGGAACTGCAGCACCTGAATGGTTCTAATATGACACGTGGCCCTTTGCTGCATGCCGTCCCTCATTTTCGTCCTTCCTGTCAATATGGTATATCTAAAAATAAAAAGCCAGGAAAGAGATGCTGTTTATTTTAATTTACAACACTTCACTGCTGATAGAAAATATGTCAGTATATCTATCGTTCATCACATTGCCCTGGGACAATATTAATTCTGTTTGTCGTTGATGTTATAGTTGTGATGAGGACTTTGCTGTCAACTTAATAAATATATGTATGCTTATCTTCATACATCCTTTCCGCACAGATCAAATTGATATCGTTCCTCTGTTTTCTTTGGATTCCTACAGAGTCAACATTTGTATCAACTGTTTCTTTTAATGGTTTTAATGGTATTACCATACATTGTATAATATTGTATTGTATTTGTAAATAGCCAGTACGGAGATATTATTTACACACACCATGCCAAATTCAGCAAACAAAAGTAATGCAAAACAACACGACTTGGTCCTAAGTGGTTTGTGAAAAAGTATGTTTACTGTAATAGGGCTTAACTGAGCCCCTCTGGAAACTATTAGTGAGCTCATAACATGTGCTAGTAGACAGAACTTATATAAGATCTCTGAGATGAAAAGCTGGTGATTTCCCATTAATGAGTGACTCAACCGGCTGTTCCAAATAATGAATTACTGTAAGCGAGGGAGTCTGTCCAGGATGTTTATGCTGTGTAGGAGATATTCAAAATAGTGGTTTTCTCACATGTCAAGCAGCGCCGCCATTAACTATAAAGCGGGCGTTTATGTGAAATATGGATAGAAACCATGAACTTGGTATTTCTTGAAAAAAAAAGGACTTCAAGAGCCTGTAAGTCATGTGCTCTCCAGTCACCGTTACCACACAGCTAGTGCAGATCACCTGTTGTGTTCACTAGATGAAACCTCTTCAAAAGATGTCCGGTTTGGTTTCTCTGCAGCAGCGGTGGTGACTGCACAGCACGCTTTGCCGTGTGTGCAAGGAAGATAGTAAGGCAAAGAAGGTTGACGGAAAAAGAAAGTGAGAGATGGAAAAAGAAACCATCCTATCATCAATAAAACAAAAAACTGCTTTCATAAATTAGAAATATCATGTTAAAATGAAATATTGTTTTGTTCATTATAAGTTAACTTATTACAGGGGCCCTAGATCAGCTTCATATGTGTATTTTGTGTCTCTAGTGTCTTCATGCTTTATCTTCAGAAAGCTCTTTATTTTTCTCATACTGTCTGTGCTGCAGCACCTCTTTTCACCCTCTGTCTGAAATCAGAGACCAGTCTGCTCTGATTGGTTAGCTGGCCGACTCTGTTGTGATTGATCAACTGCTTGGAGATGTCCCACCCCTTAGCCTAGCATGTAAAATGAGTTGGAGTGCTAGCTAATAGAAGAACAAGTGTCACATAGTGTTGTCACGATGTTAGAGAAGTAAACAAAGGAGTCCAATGGAGGCTTTTCAGGCCAAGCGGGAATGTGTGTGGAGTAACTTTGGGATTTTAGCCTTTGCAGACCATTTACATGCACCAAAAACCTAAGAGGGCCTCTTTAATAATTAGCACAGGAATACACACATTGCCGAAACATTTGACAGAAATTATGCTGATTTTATTGATTAATAAGTGGAACACAGAAACAACGCACATGGGAATATCGTAAGCTTCCATAACACAAACAAAATACCACGAAGTTGCAGTAACTGTCACGTTAATGACTATGAGCCAGGTTTCAGTAAGTCTGTACGTTCCTATAGGAAACTTGAATAAACATTGCAGTGATTTCTCTTTTTCAAGAGGAAAAAGAGAAATCAAGGGGTGGAAATAGAAGGCAATGAAAATGGGTTACGATAACATCAGAACACTAACTTCTTCTGTTTGAGAGTCTGGTTGCTGTGAAGATTGATTGGAAACCTCGGTGATGTTGCAAGGTTGAAACCACATCACACAAACACACACACGAGCGCTGGCGCTGGCGTCTCAGTGATGTTGTGGAACAGAGGGCACACGTTTTTTAACAAAGCTTACACATGCTGTACCGTGCTGCAGATGCACACACTGGTTGACAGGACATGTGGAAAATAACAGAGTGAACGCAAACACAAACACACCCATATGAGAAGGGATTGTGCTGATACTACACCACGCGCAAAGCCGCAGTGTTAGCATAAAACATTACAAATGCAGGCCCACTTCCTGTACGTGCACTTGCAAATGTGTGTGTGTTTTCGTGCAGAATATGTTGTGTTCCTGGGAGTGTTTACATCCCTTTCTCTGTCTGTATAGAGGAGAAATAGAAACACGTTTAGGGGGGAAAGAAAGTTTCCTTTAGTTTGCATGTCAAAATGTTGGCAATAAAGTTTTAGAATAATAGAGTTCTTTTTAAAATGTTAAATTAGGTCCAGATGTTGACTACTGTGTTAAAATACCATTTCAAGGATAAAGTTAAAAACATTGAAAGAATAATGTTGGGAATTTATTTAAAATGTGGAGAATAAGTGTTGAACATTAGAAAATAGACAAACTAGTGCATATACTGACTGTTGACTTTGGACTTTATTCCCGAAATGCAAAATACAAAAAATGTTATGAGTCTTAATGACTAGCACTTATACTGATCTATAGTGAACATGTCTATCTTTTTCTCCCCCTGCATCACTGTGTTTATGTATGAATACATGCTGTGTCTGTACATGTGTATGGGCAATGCACATTTCATATGCTGTTTATACACAACATGAGTGTGTATGGCCAGCATATGGGTGCACACTGTCAGTCAGCCAGGTTCAGACTGATGAATGGGAAGCGGTTACGTGCTTTCCCACCTGAAACACCCATCAATTTGCCCTATGCTGATGGGGAAAACACATTGGTGACCAAAACCTGCCTGCTTTTAAGCATCTCTGCATCGCAGCCCCTGGTTGGAAAGTTAGGTAAGACATTGTTGTGAATGAGGACAGTCTGTACCAAGCCTGAGTAAAGCTTGGATGACTCATTCTTGGATTGTGCAAAAGACTGATGAGATGATCTGCAGCACAAAGCTGTGACGTAGGTGGGGTTCACACACAGGCATACTGTGGCTAAAGACAAGCACCAGCTAAAATAATAATCTGCATATCTCAATGGACACAGATTCTATGTTCAAGGTGAAGGACAGGTTTGTTTATCGCCTATTACTTGCACAGAAACACAAGCTTTCTGAAGTGCTTCACATAAAAGATGAAATCAATAAAGAGGCGTAAAGCATAACACAAAAGAAAATACATAAAACTGAAATAAAACTGAAAATAAAACTGAAAATAAAACCAGTAGATCTGTGTTCAAGCCATGCATCATCTCCAGGTCTGAGAAAGTGAATCCGATTCCCAAGTGCCTTAAAGCTGCTCTTTTGCTAACAACCAACGGGTATGCATCAGGGAGTGGCTATGTCTTGATGACAGTTCTTTCACAGTGTGTTTTCCAGTTCATTAAAGTTGTAAATTGTAACTTTTTGATAGCTTAAAAAATGTTGTACAGTGTTAGGTTGTAATTCGCTCAATCCCGATCTTGAGGAGTAGTAAAGTAGTAAATGTCTCTGTGAGAACATCCACTTGTTTCATAAGGTCTTTGATCAATGACCAAGGTTGGTATTTATGAAATCTTAAAGAGGCACGCTTAAAGGGACCTCTGCTTAATCAATTTGTCTGCTAGAAGCCACACATATCCCAATTTCCAGTTCTTTATATGGGTCAATCTATTAAACACAGTATCACTTTTCATAACTTGAACAGCAGCATATTCCAATTGATTCTCCCTGCATGGTCAAAGCAATTTAAATAATCCTAATAACATGAACAGACATAGACTCCCTCTACAGATGACATTATGCAATTGTTCCACAATCTAAAAATAGCATCTCCACTTGATGTGTAAAACAGTAAAATCCCCTTTAAAGTTTATGTCAAGAGCAGCATGATGGCTTTGTATCAGGGATACACCAAGGTAGTGGATTGTTTTTATCCTGTGTTCAAGGGTAGTAAAATGTCTGGTGACACTACAGGCTCGTTTCCTACGTGAAAAAAATGCTAGTATTCTAAGCCAAGTGCTAACTGTCTGTAGTAGCTTCAGGGCAACAATGGTTGACTGTACTGTTCACATTGTTAAAAAAGAGTAAAGCATGGAGCGACATGCAGACAAAAATACAAATAGTCATTTACAGTAGACACACTGATACTCTGAAGTCACATGTTCATGCAAAGTGGCATAAAAAGACATCAAGTGCCTTCCTGCTAGCAAAGGCCCATGCAAAAACAGATGCACACAAACAAGGATGGATGACACACACAAACTTAATGGAAATGTATGAAAACAAATGTCTTGTACATCTTGTTTCAGCTGATGTTCAACTGATATGTGCAATGCACTTTGCAGGATGTGCATCATGTTCATGCATGTTTTTGTCTGAGAAGAAGATTGTCATATGTGTGTGTGTGTGTGTGTGTGTGTGTGTGTGTGTGTGTGTGTGTGTGTGTGTGTGTGTGTGTGTGTGTGTATACGAGGCAGCTGGTTTACTAATCGTTGCCTCTCATCTCCCTCACATCAGCACACTCAGCCTGTATACCTGTCTGCTCCCTTACGTACACTGTGGTTTGTCAACCAGGCCTGCAGTACACAAGCAGCCACAGATAAGAGCTGTTTATCTCACCACAGTGGCTTCCTCTTCATCATACAAACACACTCCGTCTCTACCTCTACTTCTTTCTGCTCATGTAGACACAACCTTAAATGCTGCACCCATAAATCTGTCTTGTGGAGCTGTTTCTCCTAAAGTCATATGCTAATCTTTCCGGCCCTAGAATAGATTAAGAAAAAGGCTGCACTTCGAGCTACAAACATCTGCAGGCATTCACATACAGGGATATGTTGCATGCATGCACTGACATGAAACCTCACAAACACCAGGAAACACACATAAAGAGAGATGCATGTCAGGAATCCTCTTACACAACCGCCTTGCCCTCACGATGCTACCTGACAGGGGAAAATCTACACTACAATTCAGTCTTGAAAAAAAGGTAAAGGCAATTCAATACATAGATAATTGACAGCCCTATCCTCCCATTAATCAATTCCCGCTCTTAGCTTTGTTACACACTGCATACTCTCCTCCATTTTTGCAGACCTTTAATTGGCAGCTCTTCAGATCAAATTTTATATAAAATGTTATGACTGTGGATATTATGATTGAGTGCTGCACTAATTTCTGAAAGTAGGGTATGTTTTGGGGGGTTGAGGGAGTAAGCCTATTCTTGTATGTATAAAGCAGGTAGGGAGTATAGAAACCTCTATTTGTTCTTATGACATATAGTTTACATCCAATAAGACAGCCCATTTCAAAACCATGGTTACAAATTGCATTGGTCTGGATTTGTTTTACATTACATACTGTATGACAGAGCCACATTGTATCATATCTTAATTTTTATCATACATTTGGCAGGAAGCTACTGTGACAAACTACAAGTTGGATTTGTAGTCTTTTGTTTTCTTCATTTCCCTGAGTCGATTGGAGGGTTATTCAGATCACCTGTTGGCTCCTAATTAAGCTTGGTGTATTCCCCTCTTCACCAATCAGGAAGTGACCCTGCCCTTCCTTTAGGTGTTAAGAGCGGTCGAGAAACGCACACTGAGGCCTTTCGGATCTTTCCTCCACCACAGCAGACCTCATTTCAGCCGATTTTGTCAAACAGAATCTCCGCTCTTCAGGCCCTTTTGAGACTTCTTCTTTTTTTTTTTTTTACATTTTCTGATTGAGGGTGGTTTTTAACAGTCTGAAACCAAGCTTGAATATAAAGAACATCTTTCAACTGGGTTAGCTGCTTCAGGGCAGTTTTAAGTGGTATCTGTGCAAGAGTTTATGCTTGGTGATAACGCCTGAAGGCTCTTTTTGTAAGAAATGTTGTTTTAATCTCATAGAAATGAACTCCATCTGCATTCAATTATCGTCATGGAGGTGTTTCTTTATAATTGAGGAGAATAAGGCAGGCATTCTGTGAAATCTCATTACTGGTCTTCAGGCTTCTTCCCAATCAGCCCTGTCAGGTGGTAACAATTCACAATCAGCAATGGATGCAACGACCACGCAGTAAAACCATTAAAAAAAGTTTAACCTAATATTCCTACCACTTTCTCAGATGATCTTATAGAACATCATGAAGCATAACAAGAAGAACTTGGATGCAGCAAAATAAAAGGCAATTGTGACTTTGAAAACAGATTTGTGTTTGTAAATGCAAAAAGAGCGAAAGTTGTAGAGGGAACGCCTTCCAACAAATTCCAGCCTGGTCTTTGTCCAAGAACTTTGACCTTTTTTGTCATGGAACTGTAGTTTTGGATCTATCACTAAATGAAGGAGTACTAACAATAGAGTAGTTCAAGGAATTGTTATGTTGAAATGAGTTCAGAGGACTTAACAGCGTTTTGTTGCAAAGCTTCCTTCTGCTACTTAAAAAGCAATAACAATATGGCTTCCATTTTGATTTAAGTGAAATAAACCTTCTGTCCGTCGTTGTTGTACCATGAAGTGCCGACATGAGGAGCGTTGGGGGGAGGAAAGGAAAAATAGAAAAGGACAATAAAATGAGAGAAAAATGAGTGTGAGATGGAAAGGGGTGGGTGTAGACAGAATGTGGGTTAAAAGGAGAGTGGGAGCAATGGCGTGAGAGAGCACCTGTCCCTGGAGTCGGGTCCGCTTGTGGTTAACCAGAGTTGGCAGCACCTCAGCTTGACCTTATCCCCCTTACGCCACCACTCCCCTCTGATCCCATTAGGGGCCAGGAACCATGGCAAGACCCCCTCATACACACACATACACACACTTAGTTTCCCAACCAGCCACCCTCCCTTGGCGTCCCCTCCCATATATCCTTTCCCCAATCTTTGGTTGGGCTTCTCCTTATGGGGGCCCAGGACAAACATCAGGCCTGTGGAACAAACAGGTCGCTAATGTGGGCAGACAGGACAGACAATTAGAAGCAAGCACATGCTGTATGCTGTATGTGAGTGTGCAAGAGCCTGAAAAGAGGCGCATGGACACGTGCACAAAATGGCAAATGCTCAGGACAAAGGACTTTTAGATTTCCTGGAAGTTCTTCTTTTTAATGACTCTGCCTGCTTGCTTTGTATTAGGTACTGTACTATTGAAATATGTAAGACTTTAAGCTTCCCTCACATGACCAGCGATAGAACTGCTCGGCGCTAACGTTGTGTCTCTAGCGAGAGAGCAGCCGTAATACATGGAAGGGCTACTCTCGATGCTGCGCAACGCACGAACGCTGCCGAGCTCAACCTTCAACTTTAGCCTCAAAAGCTGCTTACCTTTTGACGAGCAAAAATGTGATTACAGCTGTATGAATCGGCGCAAGCTAGCAGGGGAGGCAACCTTAAACAAAACTGTCTGTTTTCCTCGCAAGGCTCTTCGCCCTACCTCGTTGAGCAAAGACCAAATTGCGTATCATGCGAAAGCAGCTTTACGCACGTCTTCACACATTAAAGGTGCCCCATCAATGCATGCACAAGCAGAAAATTCAACAAGGTCAATCACCCACATCAGGATGTTGTTAAGGGCCTTTTTTATCAGGCCCCAAACTTTAAGTCAGCCACAAGATCGTGACCTAGATGTAGGCAATTCAAAAGGCACTCTTCATGTGAGCCTCACCTAATGAGCCTACTAGGCAGAGATGCTTAAATTCCAATTTGGACAAAGAGCCAGATATACAGCACTGGGATTATGAAGGGATAGCACAACATTCTCTCATTGACTTTTTCCTTCTTTCCAACCTTCTCAGGATTTACCCAAAACCCGTTTGAGACGAGCTGGTTGATAAACTCAAAAAACCCTTAAATGCTCATGTAAACAAAGTGTATGACCTCGTCTGATGCCGAGACAGCCTCACCGCAATGTAGGCATCCCTTTCATAAAACACACACACATAAATATATATATGATCTCTTCCTCGCAACCCTTAGCTCTGCTTGGCTTTTGCTAAAACAAAAGAAAATCCCCAGCCTGTGCATTTGTGGTTGCATGCACAAGCAGCACATGTACACATTACGCTAAAGTTAGCATCCGTCTGAGTGCTTGGCATAGCCAGAGCTTTGTAACCATATACTCAAATACATTCAGCCACACACACACAACCACGCGCTGAGAGGACTGCAAATGGTTGCAGCTTGGAACTGGAAAATAAACTTTGAAGAGAAGTAGCATTCTTACAACAGGCATACATCAAATTCACTAACTATGTAGGTGTACTCACTGTAATTCCAGCAATGGCAATAAATGCGCGGCTGCTACATTTGGTATGATTAAATATCAACATTTATTATTTGATTATATCAGTGGTATAAAAATCATCAATCATTGTAGAATCAGCTCACTAAAGAGAGAAATATTGTTGATTTCCCAGTAAAGCAAAATTAAGTTGTGTTCTTAGTTGCGTTCTAACCGTAACTTGCGATTTTACAATTGACTCACCATCAATTGGTTTCATTCCTCATGACTTGTTTTCTCTGATGGTTTATAATGACCACATGTAGGCCATTTGTCTGGAAGATGACATGCAAGTAAAAAAACATTCGAGTAAAATATAGAAAGTATTACTATTTTGCGACCCACCCCTAGATTGACATGAATAGTGGTGCAGGAATGAGTCCTAAACCCTGGAAATAAGTCATAATTTTACTACCATGGTTTATTTGAACGTCATTTTTTAAAGTCTGAAGCTTTATGTGTCCTAAATACAGCAGTTGTTAACAAGTGAGTAGACAAGACAACTAAACATCATTACACCAGTCATTACCTGCCTTTAGCTTAGCAGGGGTGATGCACAGCCATGACACTATGATATATTTCTTTAATAGCCTAATGTATTTATCTTTTTCTCTTATTTTCTGCACTATTATAAAATGCAATGGAAACCCCAACTGCTTTTATTAAGGGAGCCATTGTGATGCTAATTTTGGGTTTACCTACAAAAATACATCTTCACTGCACCTTTTTTAAAGTGCATGAATACAAATAAAAGCCAAAGATCAACATCCAAGGCAAACCATACAAGATCCTAGCATTTTCCCCCAACTCCTTCACAGGATGGTACCTGCTGCTGTACCTGCAGCTGTCAACATAGTCACACACACACTCTCGCACACGCCTACACAAAGACGAGTTGGTACCTGTTGTCCAGAAGACAGATTGTGTCCCCTTTGGCAGATCAGCCAACACATCCACACGTTAACAGGTTTGTGTGCTGGCACATAGAGGATATATAAGAAGGCAGGCATGTAGCCACACATACTGTGAACCTACACACACACACACACACACACACACACACACACACACACACACACACACACACACACACACACACACACACACACACACACACACACACACACACACACACACACACACACACACACACACTTCCCACCCATTGCAGCATAGACTGACAGGCTGGTGCATGCCAACAAACCTCTAGTGCGGTACTTTAAGAAATCAGGCCTACAGTGAAGCCAACATAAATGAGAAAATAAAAAGTAGGGACCAATAATGAATTTTTATTTGCAATTGTATAAATGAGTAAAACAACTCCTTTCTGTTGGGACCAATACGAAATAATAGAGATAAGGCTAAATTGACTGAGAATTCAGAAAAAGCAGCCCAAACACAGTGGCACCATGGGAGAGGAAATTAAAATGGCAGTGTGGTTACACAATGAATGTAGTGGAAACAGAAACAAACAATACAATGGGCTGGATCCAGGATATGCTATGACTATTATTTCCTATAAAAACAGCGAAGTATTTTGGTATGATTGAACTTGTATCCAATGGGAAAAACACAGATTTCTAACAGGTTATATTAAGTCTGATAATGTTGCGGAAATGATCCTGTGTCTCTGCAAATTGTATAAATTCAGATAGATGTCTGTACTTGTTCTTACTGAATGGCTGGTATCTTGAAATAAGTGGTAGGGGTATGATTAGAATGTCATTTCATCAAAAACATTCTTGAAAAAATAGATTTTCTTTGACAAATGTGAACATATTTACAACGCCAGATGTAAATTGCTTCAAGAATAGCGCAATTTAAACCCCTTTAAAAGTAGACTAAGTGCCGTAATCGGATGCATGTGTGCAGTGACTCACATTTTGTTTTATAGCTGTGATCTATCAGTGTATGCGTATCACTCAGATTATATACAATAGGAGTTCCCTGTTGAAATGCTGCTGTCCTATAACCGCTGGTCTGTAACCGCTGCTGTCACACCTCCAGGAAACCAAACGAGGTTCCCTTTAGGTCAGATCCCACTTCAAAGGCCAGCCGTGAGCTTTGTCGCCGGGCTGTGGGCAGTGAGCTAGAGCGTCCTGGGGCTCCTGCTCCCTCGCACAGTAATGGGATTAAGGCGTCCACAGGGCAGATTAAGGGGCTCCAGGTCCCACCCTGTTCCCCCTGTCACCATAAGTAATTCCCATTCGCTGCATCCGAATATATTAAAAACGGCAGAGTGGGAATACTCTGCTCTCATGGGAGACTTGAAACACTGTTACATAGATTGAAATAATAAATACCACACCATTACATGACATGGCATAACATACCAGATTTTAACAACTGTAGCAGAACTTACATGCCATGTAAGATAACATGACATATATGACATACTGTGATATAAAATATTGTATCATGACATTACAAAGCATACTTTATCATAAGATATCACATAGCAAGCTGTAAAATGACGTGACATAACGTCCTGGAACATAAAATGACATGATATAGCTTACCTCACTGTAACATCACCACAGCAAACCATGACATGGCATAATATACCATATACTGTAACAGCATAAAACAAATGAACATGACAAAACAAACTTTAACAAGACACTGCATTACATGACAACATATCTTACCTTAACTTAACGTGCTTTACTATGACTTGATGTGTCAAAATGTGATCTGACATGCCATGACATACCATAATAACGTAGGTTATACATAATGTGCCATGACATGGCATAACATGACATACCGTACCACAACACAAAATGACATCGATTTAACTAACAGATTTAGTACAACATAACACTATGTGACTTGACATTACACAGAATGACATATTGTAAGTTAGCATAATATAGCATCCAAGGACATAACATAGCATTGTTTGACAAAACATAGCATGAGAGAAGACACCCTTGATTTACATTTACAACATTTGAAAAAGGAACTCTGGTTGAAGCACCAAACCTGCATTGCTGACATTAGAAAGGGCCACAGGGGTGTGTGAGACTGGGCTTGTATGGATGTCATGAACTGGTCATTCTAAATAATGGAAGGCCATGGTGGATGCAGTTGTAATAAACCACACAGGGCACGCATGAACATGCTTGACAAGGCTTAAATGCGTGCAAACACAGGCTCTTGCACGGCGTCATTTATGTTTCCACTCAAGCAGCCATACCAACAATATGATTACACAGACTGAAGGGTTAGGGAGAGAGATCCTATCACTTTGGGTGTGTTTATATGTTGTTGTGATGCATTCCAGGGTAAGCTTTGGACACAAAAATCATAATGAAAACCCTCAGGATAATAAAAACCCAAATCTTGAAAGAGAGTGAGGTAATGTAACAGGACAGAATTTGACAGGCTACTCCAAATGAGGAAGGGGGCAGATGCCTTTCTACCAGGCCAGGACTGTTGGTTTAGCCTGCAGTGACAGTGCAGAGACCCTGTGACTCATAGGTGATGATGGGTGGTGCTGCTGCTCTCTATACTCATAGGAACACTGACCCCTAGTGTTGGTCACAAAGTTTTGAAAAGGAAAACTTGTTTTGAAAGCAGATTCAGTTTTAAATGTGTCCCTAAACCTTAATAGGGGGAATTAAACAAAGAATAGGATTGAATATCATTATATATCAAAGTAGCGCTGTCACACAGTACTACTGGCTTTTAGTCTCACGTAACTGATGATTTAACTAGTGTGATTTTGCTCTTGTTTTAAGAAGTGTGTGGAATGTATAATGATGAACAAGTGTGTATGAATGTTGGAACTTTTTGCATACTCTCTTTGGTTCTGTCTCCACTCTGTTCCTCTCATATGTTTATGGCTCTGTAATCCAATTTGCAGAGAAGCATCAGTGCGTGCACACATACATCAGCACAGGATTCTGGGCCGTAGTGTCTCTGGCCCCCACTGTGTTGTAGTTTCCCTCCAGGCCCAGCTGGCAGAAGTTACAGAAAGGGGCAACAATGTGCCTGCAGGACGGGCCAGGATGGGTCCGGGACGGGGGCCCCACTACCCCGCTGAAAGGCTCCTATTGTCCGGCCCCACCTCCATCAGGGACCATTAATTATGGGCCGTGGAGTCCGGCTCTGAGTCAGAAAAAGTCCAAAACACACACTCATACACACACAGACACACACACACATACACACACAGACACACACACACATACACACACAGACACACACACTCATACACACACAGACACACACTCATACACACATACACACACACACATACACACACAGCGAGGCTCCCCTCCTCCCCCCTGTTACAGCATACACACACTGATGGGGCTTAGGAGAACCGGCTCCCCCTCTCCTCCTCCCCTTCTCTCGTCTCTGCCTGTTCCTTTAATTAAGCCAAGCTGAGCATTGCAGCTCTTGATGATTTTTCATGGCAATTTAGGATGAAATGTGATTTTTTTCCTCTTCTCATTCTTTGACTTTCTAGAGTCCTTAGTGGCTTCATTGTCCCTTCTCAACACTTATCTATTCCCTCTGTCTGAAATTGTCACACAAGAGTTGTACCAGACAACCAATGTGGCAATGCTCATTTGAATCTGAAAACAGATCTAAAGTGCTTTCCAATACTCCAATTTAGCACACTTGAAGGTTAATGTGAGAGAGAAGTTCATTATGCAATGAAGTGGCTGTGTGTCGGTTTCGAAAGATTAAGCAATTGATGAAAACAGCTCCCCTAATTCTCACATTAGAAAGGTGGAGTTGGTTGTTCATACGGTTGTAAACCAATACCAATACCAGAAGTCGGGTACTTCAAACGGCCATTACAATTGTGACATGAGCGAATTAGGAAGTCTGGTGTAATATAGAAACTGATGATGTCTGCTGAAGGTGGTAATGGGATGAGTCAAACAAAGAGAGGACATTCCTCCAGGAGACCGGAGTGTCAACGATGAGTTACGTCCGTCATTGAGATAATATGACATAACAAATAAAGGAATACTAACCCTAACCCTAACCTATTTTTACTAGATCAATAATCCTATTCCTAAACCTAACAACGCAGTTTTGCAACCTATGCAAATTAAACAAAACTACAACTGTCATAATGTTGGATATCTTCTGGTGGGTGCAGTTTGTCCCTTCTGAAGCCCCATTAAATGGCCATCTGGTTGTCTGGGTTCTTCCTTGTAAAGCACAATAAAGGCACACACTTCGACAGGAAATAGAATAGAATAAAATGAAATGAGCATCATCAGTTTATTTTATATTTAATAAATGACATTCTTTGAAATAATTGAAATATGTTTCATTCATCAGACCATGTACTGTATTAACTAGTTGGGTGAGGTAAGAAAATTCATATGCATCTGTATATAAATAAAGATGTATAGTACGTTTCTGTATTTAGATAATATTCAGGAAACAAAAGCTAAATGGGCTGGATCGTGCAAATATCATACACCCACATGAGGGGAAATAGCATGAACGTGCCTTTTTATTAAGAACTCAATAATCATATTTCATACTACAATAAAACCGATGGAGTCATATTAGAGACTGAGGAATCAAACCATCTCAATCTTGACAGGAAGATCAAATGCCAAAAGATTTCACAAGACTAAAAGTATTGATTACAAAATTACTATATTAAAAAGCAAATTATATCATTATGTTATAAAGCCTAAAGTGACATCATCTGGTTACATTATTACAGTGTACTGTTCTATTGACCCTGGGGAGGACACATTACATTACACATCGCTCAGTAATCTACCACCACCCAAGAGCAGTGACTCAACACAAAAATACATTTTGATTTGAACAATAACCTGTGGTCTAACTGCAGCCAACAGACCCTCCCCCGCCCCTCAGGCCGCTGGAGTTTCGGTTCATTTCGTCATGGCGACTTTAACACATTCACATCATGAAGAAGTTGCATAACATGAAGGCTAAATCAGAGCAAATTTAACACTGTGAAAAGGACAGACGGTTTCCAAAGTGGGGCTTTGAATAAATTGCTTTGGGCAGATTGTGAAAAGCTGAAGGCCAAATGTGTATCACATTCAACCATATGGGCTTCAGAGAGAGTATCGACTATGTGCTGACAATTCATGAGGCCCAGACCCAGATTGTGTTTGTTTTTGAAATGCTGTCATGTTGAATTTGAGTACATATGAGTTTTACGCCTGAAGTGATGTGTAAGGGAGTTCAGATGTAGCCTAGATATTACGTAAGTGTTCCTTTTACAAACCAAATCTCGTGCATAGATATAACTGGTTATGGCCAAAGATTATTTTCTACTGATGAATGTTAGGTCGCACTGTGTATGCACGGGTACGCACGGACATATGGACATACTTTCCCCTCAAAATGACCATTTCCTACATTATTTACTCACCCACTGTAACCGTGACAACGCTATTTTTTTCACTTGGCTCCATTTGGACAAAGAATTGAAACACAAGCAAAAGTCTTAACTCAACGAAATTTGAAGCACACTCTTTGTAAACCTATGTTTTGATGTAGTTTAAAGGGGCCCTATGATGTTTGGGGGGGGGGGGTTCCATTTCCTTTAATGTGTTTTATAGGTTTTTGTGCATATATATGGTCCTCAAAGGCTAAAATTCCATTGGACTACTTTGTTTACTTCTATAACATTGTGGCATCACTATGTAACACATGTGCTTCTACTTGGTTAGTGCTTCAGAGCAGACTGGGCTCTGGGTTCTAACAGAGGGTGAGAAGAGGTGCTGCAGCACAGGCAGTATGAGAAAAATAAAGACCTTTTTTAACATTAAAGCATAGAGACATGTCCCAGTAGAGACACAACATACAAATATGAAGCTGAAATTAGCATAAAAGGAACCCTTTAAAGTTTGACAGTGAGTTTAAAAATACTCTGCAGCAGTTGGTGAAAGTGTTTAAACATATATTTGATGTAGTTTAAACCCAGCCTCTATTTGACTCAATTCATCAAAAGTAAATGTTCTGCTGACTAAGAGCTAAGTAAATCGTTAATAAGAAGCTAGCTGGTAGGAATGAAGTCATGGGTTTGTGAATAACTATAACTGGTGCAACCCAGTCCAGGTCTGAAATATACTAAAAGAAAAAAAGGAAATTGTTTAAAGTGTTTATATGGGAGATGGACAGTACGGGGAGGGGTGTTGAGATGTGTATATATATAGGAATAGTATGTGTTAGAGTGTATACATAAGGATCATGGAGAGAGCAGTACACAAGGAAACAGTGTTGATAAATGAATGTGTGAGGTCAGAAACAGAGAAGTAGGCCGCTGAAAGCCTTGCATACCTCAGACAGAGAAAAATGACTCTGAAGAAAAGTTTGTTTCTCCCTCTTTTCTTCCTCACTCAATGTCAATGACATTCCTCTACTCTTCTTCTTCTCCTCTCCTCCCTCGATCTGACCCTCGCCTTTCTCTTCCCTAGGGAGGAGGTTACATAACATCTTTCCAGCCCCCCCAACACACACACTCTAGAACACCTCATCAGTTCCTGTCCCTCACACACACACACACACACACACACTCACTTGTCAGCTGTGAAATATTTCCCCTGCAGATCTCCTCTGCTGGACATTAAGCAGACTCTCAGATGCGTTGAGAACCTTCTCATGCCCTAATTATTCTCTCTCTCTTTCTGTGTGATAAATTCTCTCCCTCGCTCTATCACTCACCCGCCTTCCCCTATTCTCCCCTTTCATCTCTCAAACAAACACCCTGTTGCATTAATCAGGGTATTTTTTTCTCCCTGCCACCCTCACAATGGTTCTGTTTTACATCACTGATTGGGGATGTGACCCCCCCCTCACACACAAACATATACGCACACTCGCCCCCATCTCTTTCTCTCTCTCACTTCTCACTGTGTTTCCCATAGTGCAACAGTCACAGTGAAGGAGCATGGCAAAGGGGTCGCAGGATGGGGGGCAAGGGTTTGACACCAAGGTCAGCCTGTCAGGTCTGGGCCCGAGAGTGGGTGGTTTCTCAAGGGTTGTGGGGGGGATGCACAATGGGTCTCTCTGACACCCAGAGAGAAAAGATGCACGGCGAAAAGGCCGGATATCAATGACCTGTTTGACACATTGTTTTGTGAAATATACTGTTTTCACTAGGGGGGAGGTTGGGGGTCTTTTTTGGATGAAAAGTACAAGTGTATTGAGGTGTGATGTCCTGGGAGAGGTTTTGAACATTAGCATATTAACATTCAAGAATGCTAAACCTTTCAAAGCAAATACTGTACTTGTTTCTCCATTTCTCTGAGAACTACAGATAGTTATATTGCAAATTCAGATTACTTTAATGTTCAAAAATGTGCTTTAATTTTCTCATACTGCCTGTGCTGGATGCCCGCCCCTCAGCCTATCACGTACAATGTGTTGGAGCGCAGGCAAATAGAAGCACCACTGTTACATAGTGATTATGTTACGGAAGTAAACAAAGTAGTTTAATCAAGGCATCCGACTTTCCGACAGGTGCACAGCTGCTCAGCTCCCAACAGCGGACAGTGAACAGTTAGTGGATACCTGCTCAACATAGTGACATCCAGCAGCTGAGGATTCAGGTATTCCCCTCAGGTGTTGGTGGAGACCAAACAGAGTTAAATGTAAAAGAAAATTGTATTTACCTTGAACAGGTGTCCAGAATGTCAATGTTGTCTTGTTGTCCCATTTCAGAAATGCGTTATAAACATATAATTGTAATGCATTTTAATATACTTATAGCACTGAATAATTGTAGTGACTAAAACATATTCATATTTATTCATAACAATAACTAAAACACATTTTAAAGCATCTTATCTGATCTTGTATGGTCAGGTATCATATCACTTCATAATTGCTGGTCACTTTGATATTCCTTTGCAAGCTCACATGTATAATGCATTGTAAACACACTTATATTGTGTCATATGATTATACTGCATACAGTAAATGATTATAATGTATTACACACATGGGAATTGAAAAAACTCCTTCCTACAAACGTGTTTTTAACGTGAACTTGTCATTTTAAATGTCTTTATAATGTGTGTAATGATTATAAAGCATTATGAATATCATCCAGTGTTTCTTAACTTTAATTATACAGTGTTTTCATCATATTATAACATGTGTCAAGTTTATTTCATTATAATAACTGTAAACATATGAAAATGTTAGCATGTTTACAACCTGTATGCTTTAATGTTATATAAGGTCATTGTAAGCTATGATAAATAATCCTGCAAAACAAGTTACACACCTAAACAATACTTTATGATCACATCTGATTTATACACTCATGCACTGTCCTTAGCACACAAGTCAAACAAGAAGAGAACAATAGACATGAAGTCATCCTTCAATGTGGCATGATTTGAGTTGTAGAGCCTCATCTCTTACCAAAAGCTGGATGAAAAATGTGCGTGCAACATAAAATTGCTATTAAGTTAGAGTCAGTATGTCTGCAAACTGGATTGCCAGCTTGTGTTATCTGTCTGTTATTATCTGACAGAGTGAAATATTACAGGGCTAACTATAATTCACAGGCCTGAGCCCACACTGCACAACTCACTTTCCATAATATCATAGGGATTAGCAGCTGAATCCAGGGCGTCATTGGCAACTTACTGAATTTAATTATGAAATAATATTTTGGATACGTCACGTTTCATTATTGTTGACTTGCATAAGAATCAAGGAACATCTGTGTTAATATCTCTCGCTTATTATGAGTGTGTGTGTCTGTGTCTGTGTGTGTGTGTGTGTGTGTGTGTGTGTGTGTATCCATGTGCTGCTAACCCTTAGCAACTTTTTCCCATGCCTCATCCTTTGCTGATCATCATGAGTTTAGCTAAACCTTTGGAAACCACAGTGAAGTAAAGCTGTGCTGGCTTTTTTAGGTGTTAGGCTCAGTCCACCACAGTCTGGGTGGCAGTCTGAGGGCTGAGACTGACTCAGCTGAGAGCCTTGTGACTTGTGCAGTGTGCCCAGGGTCGGACGGCTTCAAGTCCCATCAACAACGGCTGATTGAGAGGCAGAGAGGGTTGGTGGGGGGGTTAGCAGACTGGCACGGCTCTCGCTCAGACTTGGCACGGGCCACTGGATCAGGGGAGGACTTCCTTTAAACCAGGTTTGGTGAAAGAGGGAGGGATTATACTACTATAGTATACTGTGTATTATATATATTATACTACTGTTGTATGGATTATAATACTTTTATCCACCCCATAAAATATTATGCATTACATTAATGGACAGTATACGACAAAGCATTAATGTAACACATTTCCCATGTCTGTATTAAGTTAGCTGAAAGCAATAATATTAAGTTGAACCTTTCTAAACTAAATGTTTAATAATACATTTAGGTGAAGTCAACATTTCTGTTTTTTCAGTGTGTTATTTTAACCCTGCAAATCCTGCACATTTTCTGCTCAACACTACGTCTTTTCCAAAACTGTACAGCTCTCCACTTTGAATATAGCATGTGTCATATTTTATTTTACTGTAAAAAAACGTGTACACCTACTTGATAATAAAACTGATTCGGATTCTGACGTGGGGGGGTTGGTCAAGAGGTAGTCAGGGTAGGTGAAGGGGCTCATATTTTGCAACTCTAAAAGCCAGCTCCAACAAAAAGAGAGGGGTCCGTTCCCCTTCCAGACCTGATAATGTGCTGCAGGACCCGAATGGGGGCGCCATGCTAATGAGCGCATGCGATTAGTTTGACATAGGGAGCTAGAGATGGGGAGGGGAGTCAGGGTACGGGAAGGGGGACGTCTATCTACCCTTAATGAGAAGTGAAGGACCCCCCCCTTTCCCAGCAGTAGCCCCCGTGGACTGTTTTTTTCGAGGGGTCATTTTGGGCTGTGGTGCAGATTAATGATGGGCCGCGTACCAGCAGATAGAGAGGTGATGGAGGGGCCAGTGGTGGTGGGGGGGGTGAACTAAGACAAGAGTAAAGCTATGGAAAAATGCTAATTCACCATTGTTTTTGTAAAAGGGGGAGAGGGGGGCAGGGGTGTAGGCAATGACAAGAGGCAGGGGGTGGAGGTGGAACGAAATGCAAGAGTGTAGCGTGCAAGAGATATTTTGGGAAGGGGGTTTAGAGTTTTGTGTGTGCATGTGTGTGTGTGTGTGTGTGAGTAAAGGCATGGCTGAAAGCTGGAAACAAAGAAAGCGAGCGAGCGAGGCTTCAGACCCCGAGGCCTCCAGCACAGAGAAACTCAACCCCCTGTTGCATGCTGCTCTGATTTAAAGTCTGGAAGCTCATGATAGATTTAAGCCAGAGACTGTTGGACAGTGACATAAACACTCAAACAGCTCCAAGTCGCCTCTAAAAGGTCCAATATGTTGGTGCAGCACAGGGCCCCATGTTGAAATGCTGTCTCAACCAGTTGCTTTCCTTTGACAGCCATTCGGTTAGAAATGTATTATTTTGACTGTTATGAGAGGACTGGATTTAAAGTTTGACATGAGTATGAAGACTAACATCCAACAATATGAAGAATATATTAGCTATCAGCCACTGACGATTTTTTGGCAAATTTTGCTGTACCACATACACACACTTGTGCCACAATATTAGTGTTGTCGGTGGTTGGGCTATCAGTTAGAATATGAATTCATGGAAATTGGTCCCATTTAACACATTTCCAACCATAGTGGACACTATGCTATGTTCGTTCATTTAGGAAAAAGGTGTTATTATAAACAACTGATTCAAAAAGCTACAGAAAATAACCTGTTCATGCATAATACAATTAAGTGTAATGGAGTGACAGTTGCAGAAGTAGGAAGTGATACATCATATAGGTCTCCAGGATTCCTGAGAGCTTCTTAAAAGTATGCAGGAAAGTTAATCATTGCTAAGTTAATTTAAAATGATGAGCCCAGGTCCTAGCGCAAGACCGGAAGATTGCAGATGGTGAAAATACTGATCCAGAAGGCACACGCATTTTTGCCATTTGCCATTTTAACTTGTTAACTGCCACTGGGATTTCACTTTTTGACTTTTAATGGAATCATAGAGCATGGTTGCATTAAGAAAACCTGGATACCACATTCAAAGATGAGCCCCATTCATTCTTATTAAAGAGGCTCTCTGGAAAAAGTTTTTCAGGCATGTGTTTTGGGCTCTTATCAGCTTAGTGCTAATATACTTGCTGCTGATTTGTGAATATGGCATCGCCTAAAGGCATTAAAGGTCACGCAATCTGATCAGCCTCCATGATCTATTTATAAAATGATTGTGTTTACCAACCCTCCCACTGCAGCCAACAACCAGCCAAGAAAGGTGGTACAACTCTACATACAATATGATTTGTAAAAAGTTGTACTCAGGTCTGTACAGTTTCATTTATTCATTATGCTACTGTCCTAAATATTGCCATCATGGTTTTGCTTTCTATTAAAATGATGAACACTCCAAGGCCATTTTGCCTCACTAGGCTGACACAGTGGGTTCTAACAGACTCCCCGTACAGCCAGAGAAAAAAAAAGGTGGTCTTGCATTCCTGCTTCTTTCAGGTGGTTCCAGTGTGGTTTTTGTTGACCCACTTTCCCTCCTGTCTGCTGGCTGGATAACGCTGTGGTTTAGCAGCAGCAGAGTTCACACCCTGGGAATAGCTGGCAGGCATGAAGGGAGGGCTGGTAGAGCGGACTACTGTAAGAGTGTGATTAATGAGCGAGTGTTATGGCAGCACCGCAGAGAACAAAGAGACTAATCTACAGCACATGGAGAGTGGAAAACACTGCACATACCAGAAGGTGGATCTAAAAACTCACCCATGTCTGGTGGTTAGTAATAGAGTCGCGAACATGGTGAAGGTGAATTATTCTACAGTGTTTATATAATGAACCATTTATATGAACACAGAATATGTCATTCTCAAAACAAAAGTTTTGTTGTGTCATAAAGTAGCGTTGGTGCATGGGAGTTGTTGTGTTTACCACCTTTGCTGTCGTTCAATTTTTCCCGGTTAGAATACCTCTATTGTTTATTATTCAAGACTTTTATACCAATGATAGCCATAGTTTCTGCATTTTTCTCTTCTTTCCCAAAACAAACAGACTCAGTGTGAAACTCGTAAAAACGTATATCCTTCATTCACTTAAAAAACATGCATATAAAACAACTAAAAATCACCAAGACCTGTAAAGTGTAGTGCTTTAATGTTTACTCACAACGCTAAGACATGCAGGAATAGGTAACCTTGCCATCGGATGACCAAATGTAATGGAAAGATCTCTTAAGGTACAATTCAGGTTTAGTAGTTTTTAACACATTTAATGGGAAAATGTTCCATATTACCATTTTTAAAATTCTCAACAAAATAATTTAATAAGATGACCCAGGGTAAGGTGAATGTGTGCATGGACACATTCATTGTTGTGTGGGTATACAGGTGTGGATGTCAGGCATTGATTAATGTCCCAGTGAGTTGGCATGGTTAATCTGTGGGCTCAGGCTTCAGGCCTCTAAGCCCTCTACTGTCTGTGACAGGTGTTTGTGTTGTATGAGTTTGAGCTCCCACAGAGAATGCTCACCTCATCCATAAATCACACACTAGGGCTAATTGATTCAGCTTTGGTTCTTATGCTGATTCCCTACCAAATCCTTAAAGAGGCGTCCAGGCTGCTTTTTAAAAGAGTGTTGGGTTCTGTTATGCAGGCCTCCATAAATTGCCCACGCTCTCTTCAAAAGACTCCACAGAGAGACCGTTGATTTATGTCCCGTGGCCACCAGCTCAATCAGCTCTAGAACCTTCTACGGACTGCTATCGCTGAGCTTTCAAACGCTTTGTTAGGCTGTTTGTGCTTAGTGCATGTCAATTAAGTGATTGGTGATCTATGGTTTTTGATCTGTTAACATAATACTAATAATGATAAATCACCAACTGATGAATCTGAGAACACAATTTGTATTGCATACATTCTTCTACATTGCCAAAAACCTTGCATCTACATTACCCATAATGGAAGTAAGTCGCCAACCGTTTGGTCAGCAATTCAGTTGTGTTAGGTACATAACAGCTAATGTAGCCTTTAGCTGCTAGCTTAAACAATGGTTAGCTGTGGGCTACAGAAGTCTGTCTCATGTCTGTCTAACTCAACACCCCAAAAATTGTTCTATTTTTTATTCATCTGTTTGTTTCCTATGTGGAATCAAAAGAAAGCCATTGGTTTCCATTCCCATACAGCGTTAATCAATTTTAACAAACATCAGTAGAGGCCCGATGCTAATGTTGATCCATTACAACATTTGTCAAATTTGAAAAATATGAGCGCAGGCCAGATGCTAATGGTAATTGATTACACAACTAATTTTCAAGAGAATTCTAATATGTTTTGGTATTTTACCAACATACATAACCAGCAGCTTATGTAGACTTCTAAATCAAAGGACATGGTTTTATAATTGACTCTGTGATGTAGTAGTATATGTGATTTTGTTTGGTTTGATTTGTTGTCAGGTTTCACTGGCTGACTCTGTCTTTTTTTCCTTTTGGAGTTGTGTTCTGTCTTTGGGTCCAGTTGGAAGCGATCGGCAGGCTGGCAGAAAATGAAAGAGCTCCCTGGCTCAACCCTGATGCTCCCCAGCCGCTGTCCGGCCGACTCTCTCCACGGGCCTCCGTCTCCAGACCTCCCCGATGGGCTTAGACCTGCTCAAGGTTCCGTCTGTGATGTGGTCTGCCCAATAAAAGCTTATGCTAGCTGGATTCCCAGGCCCAGCTTCCCCCCGAGTCTTTATCTTTCACAGCGTTGGCTGAGGGTGAGGGCTGCCAGGGAGTTAGGTTTCACTCTGCTCACTCAGACTGTCTCAATCTTTGCCTCCTTTTGGTTGTGGCAAAACCATGGAAAGGAAGGAGCTGAAGCAGCTAGAGGAGAGTGTGTGCATCTGTAGTTGGGTTTCCATCTCCGCATTTTCCATTCAAATGAAGAAATGTACATTGGTGTGGATAATGATTTTACAAAGCAATTCTTCAATATCTTAGAACAGCAATGACTGATCTTAACATAATCACATTATGTATTATTGTTCTCTCTGCTTTCCTGCTGAGGTACAAAGATATTAACTTTGGAACATACACATTTTAATCGTATTATTGTATCGAACTCGTATCCTCCTCATATCAGCTTTGGCTGAACTATATAATTCAGTTTTCCCCCCGCATTTGTGAAATCCTCTAGTCACATAAGGCTGGAAGGGGCCAGGGAAAGAAATGCAGCACAGAATCCGGGTCCGGAAAGATCGGACCCCAACACATAAATACATACAAAGTTATTGAGCTAAACCTTTTCTATTTTTATTGATTAAGACATAGACTATGGATGTAAATAATGAGCTAAAGTGCATCAAAACAACATTGTTTATTTTCTGAGCAGAGGATCCTAAGCTAAGCCCCATTTCCTTAAATCCCAGAGATGCCCAAGCTCCTAGGACGTAGTCCAAGCGTTAAAGACATTTCCGTGGTGGCAAAATGGTGCAACTATGCTTCCGTGTCAGTTTGACGTCATTTGGGACCAAAAATTCTTATTTCCATTGTTTACATTGGGAAAGAGACGTCTGTAATCAGCTAATAAACTTTTTTTACGTAAATCCACTTCCCGGGACAAACATTTGAATAACCCTTAAATCTTCTTGTAAAGTTTTTAAATCCGGTACAAGCCAAATCAAGTTATCTTCTAACCCTCATCCTTTACATTCCTTCAGATGATGAACTAAGGGCCCCATGGATGCAGAAGAGACTCAGAAGATCTGGGTATTTTTTGTACTAGCATCATACACCACTTTGCAACACTCATCGGAATTAACTGGGCCTAGCTTCCAATGCCAATGCTATATCCAGTTCTGTTTATACATCAATCGGAATGCCCTTGTGAATGTTTGTGTTTACATCAACCCAACAGCTGCACTGACTGCTCAACGCTTTACGGCTGAAACAGGAAAAGCCTTATGTAACACATTACACACAGTAAAGATTAACATGCAGTCACAGAGTTAACCTATAGCACAAACTCAGACACAGAAACATGTGTGCACACAAACAATCTATACTGAGGACTGAGTTGAGTTGAAACAGACATGCAAACACACATACACACATATAAAAAAAGGACACAAACAAACCCAAGCTGAAATGCAGAGTATAATTTATACTGTGGTGAGTCTGCCATATACAACAACATCGATACGTCACACACACACATACCCGGACAGAGTTCAGCCACCCATTCTAACCTTGCAGCAGTGAAGCTGTTTTTCCATCACTGGGCTCTTAGCATGACATCGCGGTCATAACAGCAGTAAAATATGACATGGGCCTGGGTTATTAAAACTGTTATTAGCATGGCCAATTGGGGCTAAACAGGACCTGACTGTCAACCTAATGACAGGGTGGCTGAGGGCCGGGAAAAGAGGGGAGAGGGGCTGCTGAAACCTCTGACCATCATCGACCAAACAGCCCCACCACTGACATCCATCTACCACCAACCACCCTTTCCACTCTATGTGCTTATAACACTCTGGATCCTCTGCTGCACGAGACAAATAAAACTGCGGTATTGAAATACAAGGTCACAGATGCACACAGACATGGAGACAGATAGGAAAACAGAAACTAACCCTTTTACACAAATAATCACCGACATATCGATGCTCAGATATGCATAGGCAAAGGCAGATTCTCATACAAATAAACAAGTTTGGAGATAAACAAACACATACGCAATGATTTGGAACCAGTCTTTTGTGAGTCTCTCGGTTATTTTTCCAATACAGAGATGTAATTGGCAGGAAAAACTACACTTTCTTCTTCTTCCCTAGAACTGTTTGTTCTGTTAATCCTCTTTAATCAGTATTAGAAAGTATAAGAAAACTATTTTTGGGGTACTTTAGATGTAATGCTACCTTATAATTATACTCATTAAAGTCCAGTGTTTAAGTTTGGCTGGTTAAAACTATAAAGTTAAAGAAAACCACAAGTTCTAAAAAGTATGCAAAAAAATATGGGTCAAAATTGGATAAAACGTGAATATATGAAAGCTTTCGGCAGAAAACACAAAGCTGATGCCTGCACTATTTGGGACAACAGCGTCTGAGGCGACCAAAGGAAACAGCTATGTTAAAATTTCATACTTTGCTTGTTTTGAAAAATGTTGGAAACATTTGGGATTGTGCAAATACACAACTAAGCACAATATATAACAAAAAGGTTGTCTTTTTAAGACGTTTTATTGGGAAAATGTTACATTATGCAATTTAAATTACATTTTTCTGCAAATGTTTTGTTTGCTTTTGGTTTTTATTCCAAGACTTTTACATATTTGTACAATGTGTGTAAAGGATCAGAATACTCTCCCAAAACTGTGAAGAACTGATAATAATCATATGTTTTATTAAGTTAATCAAAATAGCATTTAAATCCTTACTTCAATAACTGCAACGCCCCTCCCTCCTACTCCTCTCTTACTCCCGACAATAATTTCCTAAAACATTGCTGGAAAGGTTTGGATCTCTGTACCCTACAATTTATAGCATCCTCTGTTTGGTCCACCAATATCTGTTTTACAATAATAATATGAAAGACTTCCAAAGGTGCAGTTACACAAATCATTTGAAAGCCAATAAGAGTGTATCAAATGTCTCTTTCCTCCTACTCAGCTCTATATTGCGGCTCTCACCAGCCTGTCCCCCCCGCCTCTTTCTCCTCACAGATTGAACCCTGCAATAAACCAACGAGACACACACGGAGCACTGAACATAGCTGCAGTCCAGCGGTGGCCCATGCTGACCAACTACAGTGGTCTTCAGCTGGAGCCAGAGAGACCACTGTGGTTATCAACATGTCTAAGTATCCAAAACAGAGCCCTGCTAAACCCCCCTGCCCCTCCCTCCGAAACTCCACCACCAAGACATAGCCATTCAACTGTCCTAACAGACAGTGGATATCAAAACTCAGTTTTATTGCCTTGGAGCATCACATTAAAAAACAATAAATCACGTTTCACGCTTTTACTTGGACAAACAGTAGGAATCAGGGAATATTTACAACTGTTGGAAACAGGAAGCCAAAAGGCCATAACTCAACTTAATAGTGTTACTTTTTAATCAGCTTTTTTGTTCACACCATTATTAGGCTAATTACCAAACATTTATGACTGATGTCATGCCTGACTTCTTTGTCTTTATCTTTAGCTTACCAGTGAATAGGTTTTATTACAAGTAAAAGTCCTGCATTCAACATTTTACTTCTAAAGTCCAAAAGTGTTAGCATCCAGATGTTTTATTTCTTATGGTAATAATACAGTGTTGCAGCTATGATGTATTTTTCTAGGCCAGATCCGGGAAGTTAGCATCGAAACAGGTTCCTTGATAAAAAGCAATAGGGTACCCCATTTGATCTTGCTATATTGCAGAAAATAAGCTTTTTGGCCAACACACGTTTATGACACGTTATGTTCAGCAGGACAATCTCCACATACTGGCAGCACTTTATGATTTTTGGAGGGTAAAGGCAATTAGCAAAAATAAAAACTAACTTAATGTTATAAACAAACTATATTGCGGTCGCGTTTATTCGCATCACCACCACTAAGCTTAAGGCGGACTCGCGTTGGTGTAATAATTACTGGCATATTTTATGTCGTAGAACAAATGTGCAAATGTCATAAGCTTGTGTTAACCACAGACCTTATTTCCGACTACAAACACGTTAAAAAATGGTTGACTTCATGAGGAGTACACCGGACTCATTACTGCACAAACATCATTACATCCATTCAAAACTCAAACTTTTGCTACTACGAATAATAAGCCCGGTTTTATTTTCCTTTCCAGTAACGGTATTTAAAACTAGAAAAGTACTGAGGATTAAAGACATCCACTGTATACACATCCATAATCAACCATCCATCAATTCATTTACCCAAACATGTAAAGAGAAGGACTGAAAGACTATTTCCAGCTCAGGCTCCCTGTTTCACATCAACACATGGAGTGGGTTTGAACCAACAAACAAGAAGTCTGCTCCATGAAATACGAGCCCAAAAACAAAGCTCTCCCTTCAGTGAAACCCCCAATGCCAGCACACACACACACACACACATCCACGCACACAAGCACACACACACACACACACACACACACACACACACACACACACAAATACACACCTCAGTCTTAAACCCCCCCATGATACACTCGTTCGCTCAAGACCCTTCACCTTCTCCACTTCCAACAGTTAATCACACACATGGGGTTGGGGGAAGGTGAGTTTGGGGTGACGCCGGGGCAATGGTGAGTTGTGGCCCTTCGGACAGTCAGCGCTGACAGAGCCGGTGAATGTGTGTGTTAGTGCCCGAATCTCCCCTACCCACAATTCCTTGCCTCCTCTGTGTTTCTTTGGCCTCTGTAATGGTGGCTGTCACAGACAATCGCCTGAGTCGGCCGCTGATTTACTCCAGGTGGCGTTTTAGCTATTGTCCAGCCCAAGGAACTGCCCTGACCCTCGACCCCTGACCCTTTGGGTCAACAATATGCCCTAACCAGAGGACAGGGCTGGAGTTGTTGCTGAGGGGAGAGGCGACATGGGGATTAGACCCGACGGAGTGGTTTGTGAGGAAACGGATACTCCCACAGCTCTAGAGAAACCGACCAATTCTGATTTACATATATCTTAATATTTTTGGTGAGGCTGAAGTAACTTTGGTCATCTTGATGTGGTTTGGTTTATTATATGCGTAGCTTTCAGGAAAATCAAACAATACTTGTTTCTGGGATGTTTTGCTCATGGAAGTTGGAGCAGTGGTGGACAGTAACTAAGTAGACTGAATTATTGCAATTGAGTTCAACTTTGAGGTATTTCATTTGGGTCCAGTGCAAGAGCTCCACCCCCAATTTCTACCTTTGCAAATATAATAATGTTCAATCTTTTTGACAGTTGTTGCCAATGCTTTAAAAGCAACCTCTTCTAGAGTATTCAGCAGTTGTATCAGGTTTTCACCATGGCAAGCGCATCAGCAAATATTGAGAAGCTAATAGAAATGTTCTCTTTGAAATTAACATCGATTGGCTAAAAGTCTCCCAACACAAGCTAGATTTTCTGAAGCCTGAAAATTGAGAAGTCTTGTTTTCTGTCAGACTATTGAATTACAATGTGATGAAAGGTTATATAAAAATATACTGCCTACCCCAGCTTTGAAACCTTTTCCCAGAAATGTAACGTTAATATTTATAAATCTGTTGTATTCCTACAGATTTAATTTGATCTAATAAAGTTGTTAATGTATTTTGAAGTTTTGATTGAGTTGTCAGGAGTTGAATTTACCAATACTCATTCAGTCAATCTTTCATTAGGCATACTGAGCATTGCGTTCAGCTTACCGAAATAAAAAGCATTTTGCCGCAATAATAAGTTAAAGCTTTGAGGAGAGGGTAGTTCTCGTTATTTGAATAATCTTGGGATACACAAGTGAGACTGTATGGTTAGTCAGGAATGAAGGAAAAGATGATCATGTTGGTGGAGGTCACAGACATGACCCTGTTTAGTCTGCCCCACTACAGTTGGTGGTCTATAGAGACATAGGACCATATGTACAGCACGTACAGTATATCAGCTGACATTTACACCACCAAAAAAACCCTGGCATGCTTAAATATAGATTGGGCATGTAACTGTTTGAATAGTGATGAGACACATGCTAATACCAATGTATATGAACTTTAACATACACCTGTACTTTCAGTGTAGATAAAACCGGCTAAGGTGTAAGTAGCTCTAATTATAATTGGTTAAAATGCATTGTAATCACATTTAAAATGCATTGTAATCACATTTAAAATGCATTTCATAGAACTTAAAATATCAGTGTTCATATTTGCTTCAATCTAGATATTAAGTGAATCACAAGTAATGACCATAAGCCATTATAAAATGATTTGTAGTGCATGAGTGATTAGTACTATAATACGCTGCCATCATCAGATGATAACACGTTATGTTTTTGTTTATTATGTATTCTTGGCCTCTGAGTAAGTGTAGTTTTCTAAGATGTAAATAATGACTTTATTAGTGTTCAATGAATCATGTATTACGGTGTCAACACTTCCAATAAGACATTTGTAAGAGTAATGTAGAGCATTTACAGCAATTTGACCTCTATGCTTAAATCAAATTCCAACATGTACACAATTCCCTTTGAATGGGATATTTTTATACTCTTTCCATGGACACACATATGCACATGCTGGAGTTGTTTTTGATCCAGACTATTTTTAAATATAGATATATGTCCTGTGTACGGCCAGGTGGTTGATGCTAGGAACGTGCATGGTGTTGGTAAACGAGTGGAGCTGATGAGGGAGAGTGAGCAGACAGACAGCAGCTGTCAGTCTGGCTCAGTTACAGCCAAACAGCAACACTGATACACCTCAGGAATACCCTGAGGTCCATGTCTGGGTCATGGAGCTCCAGAGTTCACTTTGGCCTTTAACTTCAATCTGCCCTTCACTCGTTGAGGTATTTCTTCATGTGGTTTTTTGAGATGGATTCCAATATGGTTACAGATACAGTCTGCTTTTTGTAACCTTTCTCAAAGAAATGATGTTTATTCTACTAATTTGTTGTTCCAAATGCTATTTTGCTGTCTGGATAATGGATGAGGCAATGCTACAGATTTGTACAACGCGCAAACTGTAGGGATGTGGGCATAAAAATTCTGTAGGTATTTAATCCTGGAGAGCGTGTTTTCTTTCCTGTATGCGATTAGATTTAGGCCTAATATTCTATCTCAATATTAACCATTGCATTACCTACCCAGAAGTCTTTAAACACCATGGTTTTCATCTTTATTTATTATATTTTTTCCCTATGCTTATAAAGTTTACTGCCTGGATCGAGTTTAACCCCATGAGATTATTAAAAATGCATTTCTTCTTTTTGCAACTTATGATTTAAGTAATTTATGAACTTTTGAAAGAGAACTTTAGTGCTTTACGGTTAGCATCCTCACATTTAACGATCCTTCCCTGACCAGAGTGCAAACCAGCACTTAACCCAACACAGCCCTTCGCCAAAGACCAAGGCTGTAATTCAAAAGCCCCCCTGTGGGTTAGTTATATAGGCTATCCCCCAGTTTACTTCCCCGTTCCGCGTGACTGGCATGGCGTAGACATGGTCCCTCTGTCTGACGGGCTCCGGTTGCATTGGCAATATAAACCTTCTGGACTCGAGAAATTTTGTATAAAAGAGCAGGCACATAAACAGATACACACATTAAGAAAACAAAGGCTATGTAGTTTCTGTAGGCTTATGTAATGTGCGATCTTACTGACTTACCCCTCTTAAAGATTGATATGCCTATAACTGCATACATACTGGCATACATTCAAGAGAGTGATAGAGCTTTACACATTGAAAGAAAACCAAAGCGCGAGAGAGGCGATGCTGGGGGTTATGAGAGAGGACGTCTGGAGCTATAAAGACTGGTACCAGCATGCAGAGTTTAAGGGCCAACAGGGCTTCGGATATGAATCTTGCCCAAGCACGGTGACCTCCGACCTCCTCCCAGAAGTCCCCCTGGGGTGCAGCGCAGTTATTGTCTTCATCTTTTTGCCCAACTCTTCCTGACCTCCTCTGTCTTCCATCTGCACGAGTCCATTACGACCTTTCATTTCATCGCTACAGCTCTCCGCACATAAACTGCTCTATTTCTCCTCCGCTCTATTCACTCTCTGTCGTTCTCTTCCATTCATTGCCCGAACAGAGCCATCGATTCATTGACCGGACATGACTGTATTGTGTCAGAATGTGAGGATGCATAAGGGAGAAAGATGGAGAGTACGCCTGGCCATTAGGGCGACACTGAAAAGAGATTCGTCCTGAGGTCAACAGGGAGTACAGAGGACGGGGCTAAGTGGGATCAACATGGCACCAACTTTGGATCATTCTGTGTGTCGCAGGACATTTGGACCTTTCACACAATTGATAATACGGTTCAAGAGGACTCCATGCTTTTTTTAAACACATAAGTCATCCACTGTAAACGGTAGAAGATTTGACGTTCCATGTCATGGGAAAAGGTCTTCTCTGTATGCTAGTTTATAACCCATTACTCATCCTTGAGCTAACCAAGAGAAACAAATGTTTTACATTTTATGTCCAAGACCTTTTGGGGGCTCTTGAAATGTGTTCCTGTCATCCTTCATACTTACATGTGTGTCTGTGTTTCTGGTTTCTAATGGTTTTGCATTATTCAACAGATACACGATTTCATTGATATCTGCTAGACCCAGAGATATGTCATGGGAAAAGCCCTCCAGGAGTCTTTTCAGACGATTGCCACAGGGAGCCACAACTCACTGGCAAACTTATAGGAATGATTACAGTAAAAGACTGTTGTTGCGAGGATGTGATCTGCAGCTAGCTTTAACAAGACAGGACTGTCCAACAGGAAGATGCCACAGTGGGTCTGTGTTCTGCAATGCTTGGTCTTGATTAGATTACTTTATTTGTTCTGCTAAGTGAAATCCTTCCTGGATACACACACACAGCTCTGTTCGTGTATATTTTTTTCACCAAGGTCAGAGAACTAGGGTTACATTGCACAGAACACACATCAGGGTGTCACAGCAGGAGTTGAAAAGCTATACTGTACATAAAGTTCAAAACAACATTTGCAAATATAAGATATCCGCCCTCATCATGATCTTTAGCCCTTGAGGGAAATCCAGAGCTTTCCGCCAGTTCTTTTCAGCTGTGTGACACTTTTAATCATGACATCACCTCGCCACATGACAACAAACAGATCAGGATGTTACCGAATAAACTTTAGCTTAGGGACCATCAGCAGTGCTCTTGGCCTCTTTCTCATCCAAATTCTCCAAGACCTACTCGTGTTTTTCCTCAGGTCTCCAGGGGCATCCAAGTCACAGATGAAGGGGGAACAAAGGAGTAAGCCAATAGTTGGGGTGAGGCATTTGTAACTGCCTAAACTTTGCTAGCCATATTGTCAAGGTTCCGGACAAGATCAATGTACGGTTTTTTTTATAAAGACGTATGACACAAATTTGGCAACCACAAATAAAAGCAGGAATAAGTCCTTTACTTCTCTACCAGAACTTCTTAACTCAGGTTATGTATCACATTACAAAAAGTGCAGGTCTTTATTTTTCTTCTTGATGGGGATTGAGTTGGTAATAATCTCGCCAATTTGCAGCTTATTTTTGACACTGGTAATCATACCCAACAGCAGTTCGTTCCCTTAGTGTGTGTAAACTTTCCTTCACCCTCCTGGCTATAACTGTGAACAAGAATGTGTTTTTAGTTAACCTGCCGGCTTAAATAAGGATTGAGGACTTACATCTCAACCCTGTCACAGTCATTCCTAACAACATACATTCCAGTGCATCGTGGACCACGTAGCCTCACAGCCTAATGGAGATGAGGTGAGTTGTGATGGGAGATGAAGTCATCAGGCAAGGGGAGGTGGTGGGAAAGCAGTGGTAAGAGTCATAAATCAGAACTCATTGTCTATGTTGAAGAATGTGTGTGTGTGAAGGGGTTGTAAGTGGTTGGATGTGAAGGGGTGATGAGGGTTAAGAAATGGGCGGTGGGAGATGGGGAAGGCAGGGTTGAACGGTAGGGGATAAGGGATGTGAGGGAGATCAGGGTGCGGTCAATATGATGTAATCCGCTAGACATCTGTGCTTCGATGACAGACAAGGCACGCCGTGTTCCGGCACCGGGAGTTCAAAAGCACACACAATACACGCATGTACACACATATACACACCTCCCTCCCCCAGGGAGCTGCTGTGCTGTCCCTGTCTGGGAGCCAGAGACTTGGTACTAATGAGACTAAATGAGGCTGGAGCCTCTCTGGGAAGAGGTCAAAGCTTGTCAAACAGTCATTCAGGCAGCTGGTTACAATATTGGTTCAAGTATATGCCAAACAGTTTATGAACCTGTTAGGTATTCAGTTAGCAAATCAATCCGCTAATCAAACGGCTAAGAAAACAGACCCCCAACCCATACGCCAAAACACCAGTTGGTCTTTCAGTCCTTGAAAGATATTAGCTCATTAACTAGCCAGCAAGTACTGTAGCTAACTAGTCATCCAGCCACACTTCTAATTAGTCAGTGAACAAATCAGCAGACCAACCATTTTCTTGTTCCATAAGCTTGCATGTCAGTCACCAGGAACTAACTTTGCCATGCTTATGCTGTTACAGGATGCTTGTATATTTTGTGCGGTTCATTCTGTCTGTGAAACCATTCAACCAACCATCCAGTCAACCAGCTTGCCTGTCAGTCAACAAGCGCTGAGTTTAGCCATGCATGTGCTGATTAAAGCAATGGGGGAGATGAGGTGAAGGGGCGGGGGGGCTTCAGACTTATGTAAGGCAAGAGCTAGGCCAAGCAGAACTGACACAGACCAGGCTTTAGATTGCCTCAGCATGGGGCAGAAATGTGCTGACCAAGGCTGCGGGTTGATTGAGAGTCCAAGGGGGTCGGGGAGATTGAATGAAGTTTATTTGACTGTGGGTAATATAGGCTTCCTTTAAAAACAAACAGGACTAATTTTGTTTGCTGTGTGTTTTAGCAGCTGTGACCTCCTATATGACACAGCTTGACCCCATCTTTCAGCCTATGGGGGATTCAGCTCCTCAAATGTCCAATGTTGAATGGACCCCACGTATATGTTGTTTGCATTTTTACGGTGCATGTTTTATGCATCAGAATTTGTGTGAGTATGAGTAGAGCTATGCGTATACTTTGTGGATTTGGTTTTCCTTTCAAGGTTAGGTAATGTCCTTGGTACAGGTGCAGGATGGAAAGATATTTGGGACAATGGTGACCACACAATCAGACACACACACACACACACACACACACACACACACACACACACACACACACACACACACACACACACACACACACGCTAGATCTTGTACAGCTCAAATAACAGAGGCAACACAGTCACTCTGGCCCTTTTTAAAGCCAAACCAAGACTTGGACCAGAATATTCCCATGACTTAAGAGCTGGGATGATGATTACCATGTTGCCATGGAGATGTTTCAGATGACAAAATATTGTCAGCAAAGTATTCATGACAAAGTATTCTAGCAGATGTTTCATGACCGAAGAATTGTAGTAGTAAAACTTCTAATGGAGGTTTTGACATTCCTTCTTCTAGAACTTTAAAATCATAAAAATCTGCTAAATGACATAATATTTTATTCTTTTAAACCTAATTAAGTACATGAGACACACACAGAGACACTTACAACTAAAGGCTAAAGCTTGTGGCCAAAATTGTAGAAATACTGAAAGAAGTACACTGAATGGACCAGATGATTGAAATGAACTTAGAGCATCAAACTGAGTTAAATGTCAGCTGAAGTGTAACAAAAAAATGGGCCATAGAAGAAATTAAAACTACAAGAGAGTATATTGCAGACTAAACACGAGCTGCACAAACTTCCTTTTTTCTTGAAGCCTTCAACTTTCTCGGCTATCTGATTGTAGCTCAAGTCACCTCCATTTACTATTGTATCCCTCAATGTATTTACAGAATATTTCTATTTAAAGCACATGAAGCTTATAAAGAAAGTAAAGCAACTATGGATTACCTACCATCTATGTGCAGTTTTTCCTCTGTGGAGGTCAAAGAGCACAGTTGATCTGTATAGGTTGGACCATCGGGAGTCCTTTCTGGCCTTAATCCTCAGGACCCCTCCCTGAGCCAGCAGGTCAGCCATGAACACATCACATAGGCAGTCCTTTGCTATGTCTGACAAATAATGACAAATCGTGGAAGCTTTTCCCAGTGGTTAGCAATCTGGATACCCAATCTTACAACAAACTCTACGAGAGTCCGTTTTCGTTAAACCTGTTACAAAATTCTCGTAGACTCATTGAAATATAACTTAATTAGTAATCACTAATGCAGGCAATATCATGAGTATTTGCTCTGATTTGAACCTATGAATTATAGAATTATGTAATACCTGTTAGCATTGTTTCATGCAAAATACATTTTAGTCAGTAATAGAAAATGACAGATACTGCAGATGGACATGTTTTTCAGGTTTTCCCTGTCTGCTGCTTTCTTTCTTTCCCCGTCTCTCTTTCATGATTCTAATCCTGCTAATTAAACTTTGAGAGCCTGCAGGGCTTCTTTCTGCCCCCCCCATCATCTCTGCAACTTTCTCACAGGAAGCATAAAGAGCTGGAGGAGAGTGCAGCGAGGGAGACTGAACAGAGGGTGGATTCATGGCAGCTCTGCTCTGCTTCTTATCAGTATCCTGGCTCTGTGAATGAAGCTCTTCAGAGGAGCTCCTCGCCCCACGATACCCAATACGCCTCCGAAGCTATCTCTGGATCCCTACTGCGTGTACGCACACATGAATACACATGCAGACCTTACCTACGCTGCACAAATGGACGTGAGTTGGGCATAAACATAGTGAAAGGAAATGCTGAAATCAGAGCTTCCCATCTCTTGAAAATCTTTTCTTATTTTTTCAAAAATTAAATGTATTTACTTTCCTAACCTAGCATTTTCACCAAAGTTAATCCAACAAAATAAATTCTAAATAACATTGCATGTCTTTTTTTTAGCCAAAGCAAAATTGAGTTGACTGTGTTCTGATTATAGTGCTAAAAACTCATGTCAGAGAGAGGTATTTGGCTGTAAAACTTATAAATGGATGAATTTATAACATACTATATAAGTTGTAGTATGTTATACTACAATTTACAACTCCTGTTCCTCAACTCAAGCTCAACTTCAGGTGTACTCGGACGTTCAGACCTCAACCAAGAGCGTTTAGTAGCTCTTGGTTTGAACAATATTCTTGGTTTGAGTTTTCCTCTAAGGACAGAGGATCAATAATACACCTATTCCACTTCGAAAAGAGGTTCACGCCTTTGGAAAGTGAAGAAAGCTGTTAAAAACAAATTCAAATATTATCAATAAACAAGCTATTGAAGCCTGTGCTGAATTTAGGGTATGGGCAAAAAGCTGTTGAGTCAGTGATAATGGAGTTTGTAACCTAAATAATTAGAGTCAACCAATTTATTATTTGACTTATTGTGAATTGATTCAAACCTATTTCAAAGATAACAGTAAGTGTTGACCTTAGACTCAACTTGCATTCGGCTTATGCAACAGGCTTCAGGCTTCCTTCCATCTTCTGTTTTCTGTTGTTATTTGAATTAACAATGAATGTTTTGGTGAATATCAGTATTTCAAAGAAACCTCTGCATGTGGAAGTTCCTCGACAAAGGCCATGACAATGTCAACAGTGTCGTAATGCTGATCCAGTTCTGATTTATCAAGGCAAACAACAACCCAGAACTTTGTTTCCCAACACTGAATGAAACCGACATTTCATTCTGATTTCCTGATGCTTTTGCATAGTGATGCTTATTTATCCAATTCTCAGTAGCCTCTACTTAGTGGGCTGTCTGTAATGACTGGGAGCCGTTGTGCAGCTATGCACTGGTTATATCCAAATAAAAGAGGGGGGATATTGAGTATCATCGCTTATTTGCAGTGTGGGCAGCCCCCAACCCCTTGGTCCCTCTGGTGGAGGCTGTTTTGGAGATGAGTGGGGGCGAGGGGGGGGGTTATATTATAGGATATTAAATGGTAATGATGGGCCTGGAAGCGCCGGGGTCCATGGGAAAGCGGTCGGTGCGTCTCGTTGTGGACCGGCGTCTTTCCTCAGACTCTGGGAGCCAGAACCGGGTCACCCTGCCGCAGAGATCATTACAGGGTGGGGAGGTGGTGGTAGTGGTGGGGGCAGGGGTGGTGGGTGGGAGCGAGATTGCGATGCCAGACCCCATCAACCACTTCTACCCCCAACTCCCAGTCCTCTTCCTTCCTCAAACCTAAAGTCCACTGACCGCCCAGGCCTGCCCTCTGGAAAAAAGACTCCAGCCGCAGTTGCTCCACCAGCAACAACCCTGTCGCCATGTGGGCCAAGTATCCAGACAACATTTCGCAACCTTGAGGCGGTGAAAAAAAACGCTCTGCACTATGACAATGAGGTTGGGATAGGGGCTGCTCATACCACATTGCTCATCTTAGGATCGTCCAGTGAGGAGATGGACAATAAAGCCGCAGTGTGGATAGCCGCAAGGCACAAAGCAGGGAAGAGCGGGAATAAGGGAAGGGAAAAACAGAGGGAGACAGGAAGAGAGACGATGGGAGGAGAACAAGGTCCTATTTCACTACATTCCTTTAATTCAACCAAGCAGTCAACATATTACTGACAAAGGCCATACTGACTGCTCAAAATAGAGTGTGTTGTAGAGTGTGCATGATGGTTTCTCATCTTAACAGAACACTTAACTGCATCTAGGCTTTAAGGGTCTTACAGTCACACAACTCTAACAAAGTGTTTTGTGTAAGCAAGCGCAAGTTTGTTCATGTGCATGAGGCAACACAGTATATCACATTGCGTTAAGCTGTATTAAGCATGTTTGGTCGTGAGCTCATGTGTATACAAGTTTAACAAACACAAAATTACGATCTCTTCAACAAATGTATACGCCTAGGGTTAGCTTGAGTTAGACGAAAATACAGCGTGACGTGTTACTGATGAGTAAAAGACTTTATGGTTTTTGTCTGCATGCAACAGCCTGCATTAATTCCTAGAAAATGGGATTATTAAAACAATAGGAATAGTAAAGTCCTTAAGATAGTTTTGTCATAGCTCAAAGAATTGTTGATATCTTTCAGCCGTCTTTATATTCTCAGAGCCTGAGACAGCCAAAATAACTCAAATCAAACTTGACAGTGCAAGCTATTTGGTTTGCAGCTTTTGTGAACAGCCAAAGTTAGCCGTCTTGAACTGGAATGCTTCATCTGCAGGGGAAAACTGTCAAATGTGGCAATGGTGGCAAGTCAGGTCACGAGAAATATCAAGACAGAACAGCTTTTAAAGCCAACAAATGTCTAGAATCACACTTAATTATCCCTCCCAACATTTTTGCCGTCACGATGGCAGAGAAAATCACAAAAACAGGGATTTGTTCATCTTGTCATTGGCTTTTTTAATGGACCATAACATATGGATGGTATGGAAATAATTTGCAGACACATAGGCTCAAAATCCTTTAAACATAACTAAGGCTTGTTTTTAGCCTAGCCGATTGCTTGAAAATCCTTTTGCTATTGAAGCAGTTTTTGATGCCTACCCAATTAGGACTGACTAGTCGAAAATGATATAAAATTATCAATAAAAAATGTATTCCAAATATTGTAAAGAACACCAATTGCAAGACGTTCTTGAGCAAACAAAACACCTACACTCTTAAACAGCGTCATGCGCCCCATAAGGACTATAATAATCCTTTGTAGAAGTTGTTATAAAGACATCACCAAACACTTTGTCAGTGGCTGCGATTGAGCCAAATCATCCAAGGAAGATAAAATCATCATCAATTTCAATAAAATCACCACAAGACACCACAGACACATTTTAAAACCCCTACAAAGATAGTAAAGCAAAACCATAGGAGATAAAAAGTCTTATGATAGGGTCTCTATAAACTCAGCACTGCTGACCCCAGGAAGACTATACAAGCAGATCTAATCGTAATGTCGCTGGAATGTTACAGTGACACCCTAGGAGATTGGAGAAGGCAATGAAGCAAAAAAAATACAGCAACTTCAAAATGGGATGTTGAGTACTAACCCTAACCCTTTTAGTGTATTGATAGGAATATTGCTCGACTGGAAATACCACAGGAAATTAACCAAAATCTGCAATAAAGTAGCATTTGATCTCTTTAATCTCACTTCACAGACACACTTCAAGTGTCTATAGGAATATAAGAGGATTTTTCCATATGAGGAATATGCTGTGCCAGCATTCCTCTCTTCCTCCTCTTCTCTTCTGCTGCTCGTATCTCTTCTTCCTCGCAGCGGTGTTTTCAACCCCGAACTCGAGCGTCAAACATGATCCCATATAATTAAGCAGGTTTAAGGCAAACTGATCCCCTCCGAGACCCTTGTCTTCCATACATTCCAATTAAAAGTGATTACACACAGTGGTCTTTTACTGCTAAGAGGCCTCTGTCAACTCCTCGTCACCCACCCCCTCCTACCCTTCAACCAGCACTACCCATTCCCAGGGTTTCAGCTGTCAGCCGTCGCCTCAACGCATCAATCTCAATACAACGTTTTTTACAGCGTTTGTTTTTCCTTTTCTTTCCCCTCGAGCAAGTAATTGTATGTTTTGTGTCGTTTGCGCTAGCCCCGATATTTTCTCTTTTTCCAGCCTTCTTATTTTAATTCTGCGCTTCTGTTTCGATGGTTGCTTATTCACGTGAACAAGAGATGTGGAATCATGTATATTCACTCTTAACTGCAGGCCAAGACAAAAGCTTGAGCCAGGCAAATCCTTAAATCTTGTCAACTTTCACTGAAGGAACCCCCCCATTCCTAATCCCCCTCATCCCCTCTATCACCACCCATGGTCCACTACTCTCCCCTTCCTTATTCTTTTTGGAAATGCCTGCAGGGAGATGAATAGAAGAGAAGCCCCACATTTCCACATGAAGTGAGCAGCCAGCAGCGATCTTCACTCTCCTGGCAAACTTTACTTTTCTTCTAGCTGTGAGAAAGCTTGGTGGGACTGTGGTTATGAATATTCATGGCGGAGAGTTCCCTGTCAATCAGTCAAGGAGAGCTGAGGGGGAATTTCTGTCTCCAGTGGTTCATTTTGCCAGGGAAGGAATGTGTGCTGATCCGGTCTAGACCATTCCATTACTAGTTTTTTCTATCTTTTGTTTTTTGCTATATTTATCGATGTCTGTCTTCCTACCAGCAAGCACAACAGCTACATGCTTTCAATTGATTTTATAGACCATACACATCTTTGTAACCATATCAAATCATTGCCTATAAAAGAGAAAGCCAAGCTTTTGTGGAAATATATCCATGTCTGCAGTTCTGATGTGTGACTGACATGATCGTATTCAGCCTGCTAACAAAGCACTTTACGATAGCCCTGTTTTTAATTAATGACCATATCCACAGTGGATTTTACGAGCAGTCATAATGAATTATGATGCACTCGTGCTCATGACTTAACTGTACGAGAAATAAAATACTTAGAATTTAAGGAATGTATAGGAAATTCCCTTATTTACAAGATTTATGTCTTGAAAGTAATTTGAGGGAGTTACATTGTGGCATGAAGAGAAGTTGCATGTTCAAATGCATTGACCGGTATTACTGAAATTAATATTACAGTCCAAAATAACCATTTGTTCATCAATTATTTGTTTTTCTCACATTCACCCAGGGTGAACGCAAAGCTATAACACAGACAAACGTTTTGATGAATGGGGGGTCAATTTGACCAGCAGCCAATATACAAAAAAGTCTGTTTGCAAACTCTCACACAATGTGTGCAGTGTGATACAAGTCTATTCTAGCTATATGTTCACTTCTTCCCAAACATGCTTTTTTTCATCTAAAACCTCAGAATTTCCAACACTTCCACATAAACATTTGAGCCTGAACAAGTTCAAAAAATGTTTTAGGATTTTAAACTCATGTTGGAAGATTTTTTTTTTTAAATCATGTTTTCTTCAAGATTATAAGGTAACAGTGAGGTGAGAAATTGATAAACAAATTTGCATTTTGTGGGTTGGGAAATCATTGACGTAACATAGCTGATAAAAAGTTTCAGTTTCATTCCCAAGAGGAAACTGGAGTAGCACGACCAAATGCGACATAACTATATTTAGGTAAAATGGTGGTACAACTGGTCTGTTGTCCTAGTCCAACTCTTTGCTCCTTTATACCAAACAACCACTGGCGAGTCAAATCAGTCAAAAATCAAGTTGACTTTGGGACTTAAAACATACCTAAAACATACCATAACGTAAAATCGTTAAACAACAAAGCTCACTTTTACATGTTTTTACAACTATGGTAAGTTATCTCTGCCGCTCTTCCTGGAAAGATTTTGAGGTAAACAGTTCAATACAGTGTTCAGGTTACAAGTAATCCACCAGGAATGCTTTGGTGCATGTGTTTGATTGTCCATAAAAAAGTGTCTTGCCGGATGATTTTGCAGAGAGAAAGAAAGAGTGTTTACAGACAGAATGAGAGAATCTTTTGTAAAGTGTATGGAAATATCATGAATATCCAGGACTAGAAGTATACCGCACCATGTATGTGGAGTTGTTGGAGGAGCACGCGACATAAGATTTTCATTGCCAACATATACGTTGTATCTGCTGTGCATATGACAAATAAAACCTTGAAACCTTGAAACCTTGAAACCTATTCGAGTTGGAAGGTGTACGGATATTAACCTAATGTATTCTTTGTGGAACAACTAGGGATACATGCAGTTTGATTTCACTGTGTATATTATTATTACAATGTGAATAAGTAATAGAACCAAAGTAATGACCAATAATTTTAGGTATGCAGGACATCCATACTAAACATGGGTCCTGCTATGCAAACAAGAGATGGGGAGGTGTTTGTATGTGGAGGGGGGTGGGGGGGGGACAAGGGTGAAGAAAATAGGGGAGCAATAATGAACACACAGTTAGGAGAGATGTGAAAGAGAATGTAGTAGAGAGAGAAAGTCAGATACAAAGCACTGCTGGGCACCACTCACAGAGGCATAAATCTAGCCACTCACACTCACAATTGGATTCAAATGCAAATTCTACACGGAGCACCCAGTGGAAAGGCCAACCTCAATTTAGCCAAATCCCAGTATGTGTATGCCACCCCCAACTGACAGGAACACCTCATTCTCCTCACTGTTTGTCTCTGAATGTGCGTTTGTGTGTGCATGCTCACGGGCATGCATATACCTCTTATTAGAAGCAAGGCAACTATGACCCTAACCCCAACAACAGACGTTTTTCAATTCAGAGATACCACTCTAGACCTAGAATAAAAGTGAGTCCGCAAGATGACTTTTATTGCACCACATTGTCCATCTCCATTGTTTTGGTGTCAGAATTATAATTAGCTAGCTTGCTAATTACGCCAAGCTACACTGCTACAAAACAAAGTTGTCCCTCATCTAGCAATAGCAATGTGCTTTCCTGGTTTTTGTATTTATTTACTCAGACTCTCGATGATTTGTAACATTAACTCCACAACTTGTTAAGCTGTTACTTCAAATCTTCACCTCAGTAGGTTGTTGACTTGCCGCTTAGCTAGCTTATGCAGAAGTTGGTCCATATAAAAATGTCCGCCATTCTGCCGTATCCTGTTGATTAAAATAAGAATACCCACTATAGTCTTCTTTTATCTCTTTTTATCCCTGCCCATCCTATTCTCTCCTCTCTATGTATTCACCACCCAGCCCCTCCAGCAAGGGAGTCAGAAATGAACCTGAACTGATTGAGAGTCAAAAGCAGTTGCCGGGGCAGTTTCAGTGGGCCAGAAGCAGTTGCTTGGGTGACGGTGGTGGTTGGTTAGGTTACCGAGGAGGGGGGTAGGGTGGGTAGGCACGGTGGTTTCCAGGGGGCAGCCCGCTGGTTGCTTGGGAGTGCCGTAGCAATCGGGCAAGTGTTAAAGCCATTAGGAGGCCTTACCATGAGAAAGGCTGGGAGGGTGTGGCAGGGCTGAAGATGATTCCTGGGAGGATAGCCCCACTGTCAAACCGCAGGAGTGTTACAAAAGGGTCTTTCACTGCGCCATTACTGCCCCCCTGCTAACACACAACCTCCACCCTGCACTCCCATCCCAGCCGGGCCCATTCAGAGCCAGCTACCGTGGCCGCAGAATAGGGGAATTCCCCCTTTAAGTATAGGAATGACAGGGCAAACAGAGGAGGGAGAGCAGATTTAGAGAAAAACGTAAAGAAATAGACAAATTAAAGCACAGGCACCAGTGTGGAGCTGTGTGTTTCCACTATAGACTCAACCCACAAAGGCCCCCTGAGACTCCAGTCCAACCCCCAGGGAGAGACTTATTACTGGGGGCAGCAGCTCCCTGGTGCTGCCCATCCTGTCCTGGAGTAAAAATCGTTATTTCCCTCCTAGTTACGAGCAGAGGGACTGTTTACTATGCAGTAATGAAAAAAGCACATAGGACACTAAAAATAGACTGAGCTAATGCGGCCCAAACTGCCAGGAAAGGAAATCTGGGTGTATATAACTGTACATACATCCATGTGTGTGTGTTTGTGTGTGTGTGTTTGGAGACATAGCCGCAGGTATGGGCAGCAGTGGGGAGAAGCAGCGATAAAAGCCAGCCTCTGTTTCCTGTCCTTAACAGGCTAATGGTGGGGATTTACTGGCCTTTTATTATGATCGCTCCAATTAGCTGTAAAGCAGCAAAGAGCCAGTCCTCTAAAGGCCTGTTTGTCTGTCTCTCTGTCTCAGTTTCACTAATTTCCTTGTTTCGCAAATGATGGCTGCTGTGTTTAAAACATAGTAGGGGGAAAAAATCATAATCTTAGCAGTGCAGGACAATTATGATACTAACTTTAGAGAGATATACCATGCTCTTTTGACCTGGCCCTCTTTTTTTTTTTATAGTTTTGGTCATCAGAGATAGATGATGATGACAGATATCTTAAAACCTCAGGACACAAAAATCCCAATAATGCATGGCCAGACACTAACAGAGATAAATATAAAGTATGTTCTGTATGTAGGTCAACTGACCATTAAAGCAGGGAATGGTATCAATAGCATTTTGTTCAGGCCCAGATTTAAATTTGGTAATTTTTTCCAATGTGTTTCATGTTTCCTATGAAAACATCTGCTTCTGATGCTCAATAATGTTTGCTGTCATGCAAAAATGAGGGGTTTGAGGCTTAAAGGTAATCATGCGTGACTAACTACCAATATGCCTGTCTTTTTATTTTCCTGTTTCCCATTGTGTTGTTTATTCCAGTCTCTTTTTGTCAGTCCCTCAGTCCTTCTAACTGTGAGTCAACTTCAGTCTAAGCTTCATGCTGGTCCAAACATCTGTGCTGAACTAACCGAGGCGTTTTTATGTTGGTTTCGTTATACAACTAATCTCCACCTTCTGTGACGTCAAAACAAAATGATCAATTACCCATTCACATGTCAACATAGAATAATTAAAATAAGCATAATAGTATCTTGAAGTCCATCTCATTTGGGGTTTTCTTATTGTTCTCAGTGGTCAGAGGCTTTTATTGTTGAAGAAGACAAGAGGAGGCAGGCCGAATGGGATGCACAAAGAGAGGATAACAACATTTGCTGAAGCTTTCTTCCAGTTTCACTTCTTAAATATGAAATTAAAATGTTTTATGGGTTAAAGTGGCACTGTTTGATCCAAATGGTCCACTTATTTCCTGATTATGACTCAGCAATGAGAATATGCAAGTGAGTCAGTGATGTGTGTGTGTGTGTGTGTGGGGGGGGTGGACGTGTGGGTGTGGGTGTGGGTGTAAGTGGGAGTAGTAGGCGTTGGTGTGAGCCCTGTGGTCGAAAGTATGACTAAGGGACAACTTATGAGTCTGTGTGTGTGTGTGTGTGTGTGTGTGTGTGTGTGTGTGTGTGTGTGTGTGTGTGTGTGTGTGTGTGTGTGTGTGTGTGTGTGTGTGTGTGTGTGAGTGAGAGGAGGGAGAAAAAGAGGGGTGTGTTCGAGACGCTTTCATGCGATTGGCCAGTTTTCCATACGAAGCCAGAGACTGTACAGACAGTGACCGCAACGTAATAAGATCATTAGTTTTGTTTAATGTCCTTTGGAAAACAAGAACTTCAAAAATATTATTTTCAAAGATTATCAAATGACAGAGAACATAGAAGGGAAATTCAACTATTTTACATTCTGTGTCATTGCAGTTTAAAGTTTCAATGTTTTCGTGTAAAGGGGGATTTTGAATGGAGGGTTATTGTGCACTTTTGAGTTATAACTCCCAGGATTGGTAAAACACAGAACTGGGCATAACATTGTGATTATTCTCTTTTTCATATTATTATATCACATCCAGGTTCATATTTTTTACCAGATGCTCTTAAAAATACATATTTGTAGTGGAACCAAACCACACAGTTTATCATCAAAATACTTTTTAGATTGTTTGTTTTTCAGCATATCCTTTTACCAGTTTTAGTAGGGCTGAGAGCGTTTGACCATTTTTATAGAGCTGACCTGGAATTTTGTTTTATGCAGCAGCAGGCAAGGGAATTCTATCTTACCGTTTGGTTTTGGCGGAGCAGAATCATTGTTCCCATTCAGCCTGTATATCCCTTGTTGGACTCCCTACTGTAGTTTGCAGGTTTTGCTCTCAGCTTCACAGATTGAAATCTGAACTGAAAAAAGGCCAGTTATATTGTGTACTTTGTTGTTCTTATTTAACTTCATATAATGACTTTTGCTTTATCTCACAATTCCCCTGAGTTTATTGGAGGGTTATTAAGATCACCTGTCAGCTCCTAATTAAGAATTGCCAAACAGCTTGGTACCCCTTTCCTCTTAGCAGGCTGGACAGCGCCCTTTCTTTAGGTCTTTATCTTTTCTTAAAGCTTAGGTCTTAATTGTACTCATTTGCGTACATTACTCACAATTCAACTTAGCCACCAACAGTTTACTTGGAGATACAGGTGTTTTGCTTGTAACGGGTAATGTACCCTCAAGCAAACATTAAAACTAAGGGAAAATATTTCATTAAAAAAGAGATTCAATTTTGGCGAGAATTCCACGTACAAACGCAACCTGATATTCTATCTTTCATCTGTGAATTTGGGCCTGTCCTGAAAACAGATTTCTTCATGGGTTTATACACGCATGTTTTAGTACATGTTCTGCGGTCCTAAAAGAAAACACAGAGCAACTGCAAGTGGAGACAAGGAAATGCTTGACTCATGTACTTGTTTGATTACAGTTATAGTAAAAGCAGACAAATAACTCACTGAGTCATGGGACAAAATGTATTCTGGCTCTTTGTATGATAAAGTGGTTGTGTTTTTGGGAAAAACCAGACAACAAGATGCTGGCATGAGGCAGCAGCAGACCAGTGATGCTGCCAGTTTCCTAGTAGTGCCACTCTAGTGGGGCCTGCAGACTTCAATGACCTGTAGAAATACGCACACACACACAGCAGAAGCACACAGCAGCAGCCAGAATGATTAGTCACGGGGTCCCATTCCCTCCCTGTGTTTATCAATTAACACTGAGAACGTGGGAAAGGGAGGCAGAAAAAATCCAAAGGGATTAAAAGACAGACTGACAGCAGCACATGTTGCCCGACTCCTTCCCCTCGGTCCAGTGTCTCCTTCCTCTTCATCCGTTTTTCTCTTTTTCTTTCTTTATCATCCCTTCTTTTGTCCATCAAAACAAATCCCTCCCCACCATTGCTTTCTTGTTTTTCTCTAGCCCTTTGTTGGTTTCAATCATATCACATGATGCTGGATATAGTATTGGCAAATACTATATCCACTATGATGTTGGTTAGGTTAATCTCACATGGGACACAAAGATTGCCAGTAAGTGTTCCAAGCAGTCAGAAGTCATTGGAAAACACTTTATGTGCAAGTACGGTAATGGTAGACTATTTTTATTCTGTTAATGACAGTGCGGTCCACACAAATTAGCAGTATTGCGACACACGGAAACATGGAGAATGGTGCTGTTCTCATGTAGTTAGGGTTGACTTAGGCAGAACATGGTTTGGCATTGTCGAGCGGTAGTTTCAAAAGTATTTCCAAATACAATTATTTTGTTTTTTTAAAAACCATCATTCTATCATATGACATCATGGTTGAATGCAAATAATGTGCTATATTGGAATTTAGCACATTTAAGTACTTGCCTAAACTCTGCAGAAGTTAAGATAAGATAAGAATTACTTTATTAATCCCAACATGGGAAATTGTTGTGTTGCAGCAGGATGATACATTGAAAGGCATAGCAAATAATTAGAACTAAAATGAAGAAATAAACAATTCTAAAGTATTGAAATCAACATTAAATGACATTAAATGAACAGTAGTGGAAATGGGTTCAGAACACCAGACACATCTTCAAGATGTTGCAATAGAAAAGACAAAAAGACATTAACAAGAATATACAGCCATGCTAGCAGGCTCTACTTTGGGCTAAATGCTAACATTAAAACTGACAAAGTAAACATGCTGATGTGTAACAGGTACAATGTTTTAACATGTTTACTTCTTTAGATGGTTAAATGCTAACATTTGCTAGTAAGCACTGAAGACAAAAAACCTACAGTTAGGTGGATTGTTAGCCTACTTGTTTTTGATGCTGCTAAGATTTTTTTCATCTGATCCAAAGACCTGTTTTCTGGTGCTAGAGGAAAATGCTAGTGCTCATCAAAGGCAGGATTGATTGCAATCTCTCAAATGGTTGTTGAGACATTTTAAGGACCAAAGTGGCTAGCATTGCTAGAAAAATCCATGGACCAAGGACCTGGTTTTTGCATTTTGAGGAACCCAGGTTAAGCTTGTAAATGATAGTCACCATGATAAGTATCTGACCTTGCAGTTTTTAGATGTTCTTTCTTTTCTTTCTAACTATAAAAAGAAATGCAGGTGAAGGCCAGCCTTGGTTTCTCAAGTTCTACTTACCCAAAAAGTTCTCAAAACACTATCAACCCTTCCAGACTACCTCACCATGGGAAAAGTTTCAGCCATTACAGGTGCAGAATAACATCTCCTTGTTTACATTTCAAATAACCCACTTTGGGCCCGACTGAGCTAAGTCTGTGGGAGAGGAATGTGTAGGGTAGTGTAAGCATTATTGTTACTAGCCGGCCATTTTGGATCCACAAGGCCCCACACGGTGCCAGCTGTTTCTTCAAGCCCAACTAAGCTCTTGGTATTGGAGCTAATTTGACCCATGCAGGGCCAATTGGGACCAAGCTGCGGAGTTGGGCTTAGATCACTGGAGCGAACCATGGGCCAATGGTGAGAGCGGAGGCCATAGGGAAGTATCTTCCTCTAAGCCCCAAAACTCTTTCTTTCTTCTACCTTAGTTCTTTGCCTTTCTTTATTCTACCTACCCTCTTTGTTCTTTCTTTCTTTAAATCCAACTTTTTTTTCTTTCTCCATGCCTCTATCCTTCCCCTATTTCTTTATTCCTCTTAGTTCTCCTTATTTCTTTATTTATTTCTTTAATTATTTATCAAGTCTCTCCTTTTTGACATTTAAAAATGCTCTTCAGCTTATTTTCGTTTTGTATATCCCCAGACATTTTGCTCCATTGACAGTTGAATGACTCAAGTATTATCCCATCTCGGACATCACTCGCAATATGCTTGGCTCTCTACCTTTCCTTTCATCTATCCTGTCATTCTGTCCTCGTGAGGAGTAAAGCCAGTAGTGTAGCAGCCAGCAGGATGTTGGTCCAGAGGATAACGGTTGCTCAGAGGCCTGTTGTCCTGGTTGCTGGTGTCAGGGAGATGGAGGGTCATGCATACTGATGCTGTTTGAACTTCTCCTAAAGTGATTATTTATGCACAGCCAGACTCGGTTGGCCGAGCCGGGATTATCTTCATGAAAATGCAAAAGGGCATGTAGGCAGGCAGACAGAAATGCACGTACACACACACACACACACACACACACACACACACACACACACACACACACACACACACACACACACACACACACACACACACACACACACACACACACACACACACACACACACACACACACACACACATACACACACACACACACACACACACACAAACACACACACACACACACACACACACACACACAGTGGCCTGCTTTTATGGCCCAGTGCCTAGCTTTTCCCTCAGTGGTTTGAGGACAGGGCACTGCTAAACCCCCATGGAGCCTTCACACTAACGTCTCCATGGAGATGCTAAAGAGATTAGCACACTATGCTCTGGTGTGTACGTGTGAGTGTGTGTATGTGCGTCACCCATCATGAAAATGGTGGCAACCCTGCATATTAGTTTAAACTTTAATCAAATTATTTGTTATGCTATCAATCAACATGTTGAACGGAGGGAAAGTGAAGAAGGGGACTGACAGGGAAAATGTCTTTGTCTCCAAAACAACGTCTCACTGACTAACTGGCAGACATGTGACCTCCCATCCATCCATCTATCCCTCCATTTATCCATTTGTTTATGGGAACTATGAGCCTCAAAGGAAATAGCTAAGCTTTTACATAACTCAAAGTGAGATTCCCACCAGGAACCCATGCTGAAAATGTGAGTTCATAGTGTGGTAGTGAATAAATGAGTTAGTTAGCAACATTAGGTCATTTTTTGTAATAAGGCTTTATTAAGCATCCCAGATTGTTGTGTAAAAGACATTGAACCTGTTGGTGAAACTCCCAATTTACCAGTTGACTTATGTTTCATCTTTTAATCTTTGAACCTTTAAATCCTCCATATGTTTGAGTAGTGGCTGTAATAATTAAATTGGGGTTTCAAAAGGCCCAAAATATATCTGGTTTGCAATGTGCACAGCCCCAAAACACCTTTGAAAAATAAGTTTTCCAAAAAACTAACTGCGTTAGCTGCCAATGGACCTTACCAATCTGACTCATAGCAAATACATTTCTAATCAAAGTTTGCGTTGGGAGGAGGTTTATGGAGGATCAAAAAAACACAGTTCTTTCAGCCAGATGACTGCTGTTTGTGTCACAGCAGTGTGAAACAAAAAGGTCATATTTGAATTTCTTCATTTTACATTCATTAATAACCTTATGTAACATAGTAAACTTATTTCACATATGTAAAAATCCCTTTTCTCAATCAATTTGAGATGAATGTCACAACCCTTGATTGAGGGTTATTCAAATCACCTGTCGCTCCAGGTGTGGGGAAAGGTTCCTGATTGGGAATGGAGAGCAGCTTGGTGCATTTCCCCTCCTGGCCAATCAGGATGAGAACACACTCTTTCTTTAGGTCTTAACAGAGGTAGAAAACTGCACACACTGCCCATTCTGATCCTTCTTCCACCACATGCAGACTGCAACTCGGAAGAAAGGCTGCTTGAGAGGCCCTCAGACTCTTTTTCTTTCTTAACTTTTCTAATTGAAGGTGCTTTTGAGCACACTGAAACCTACCTGGAGTAAATATGCAAGAACATCTTTCCTCTAGTTTACCTGAATCATGTGTGCAAGAGTTTATGGGTGCCTTAAGATTACCTAACACTTTAGGTTTATTTTTATCAAAAACCCTCATACACCAAATACAGTCTAATTATTGAAGACAAGTCTTTTTTTTTATTGATTAAGAATAGTGTCACTTGAAGGCGCTTGTGAGATCTAAAACAGTTTTTTTTATTTTTATGTGGTTGGGAACAGTTTAATTAGTTCTGCCATATAACTTATTAAGCTACATGATATAGCAACTAAACCCAAAACTTTAACATTTATCATATTTAAAACGGGGAATATAATATAATGAATTTCCCTTGCAAATGCAATGAAGGATTGTGTCGTACGGAAAAATAAATGTTGGGAAACCAGGTTGCAAGACAAACACGAGAAGTACCTCGTATCGAGGATTGATGCTCATATCAAAATAGCCAGTTGATGTGTTTCTGGCATTTAATAAACCTTTTGGTTTTTGTAGCATGTCAAGCTGTCCTGAACGACTCACCAATAGGTTGTGACCTGGTATGTTTACTTTTTTTGCTGAGTTCAACTTTAAAGTCACAACTTTAGTAACTTGCTCTTTTCACTCACTCAAGTTGTCCAACAGTGATTAATCCAATAGATGATTGACAGCAATGTTACCTGATATGTATGATCTCTTAATTCTGCTGCTGCAATACATTTCTTTGTTCCATATTTCTGTATGTAACCTCCAAACTCTGAAGTAGGAGCATGCAGACGGACAAAAGAGGCAGCAAAGCATGAGAAAGGGAAAATATTTCAGATGACTTCCTCCACAACACCACCCGTCTTTTACACCCCATACCTCCTGTCCTCAAACACAACATCCTGAGAGTTCAGCTCTACACGGCTCGCTCCTGCTTTGTCTGACTGTCTCTGTTTCTCCAGAGGGTGTAAGGGCAACATTCCCGTCCGCTTTGAAGTGTTAGACAGTGTTTTGTAATATGGGGATGAATAATGGGTCAGTCTTGGATAGAATGGGCAGCAAAGCTCCTGAGCCAAGTTATTATGGTAACCCCAGAGAGGCCTTTCCACCCAGCACACCTCAGGGTGCTTTGAATTGAGAGAGGGAGGGTGAGAGTAGATAAACAAGGAAAAGAGAGGAAGAGCAAGAGGGGGTCGGGGGGAGACACAGCATGCTGCATCCCATATTGAAGAGGTCTCCCACTTCCCCTAGGAGAATGAAAATACTCTGATAAAGAAAAGGAGGGAGGGAACACCACTGGCTTGTTCCTGTGTGCTGTTGAGACAGTGTGGATAAAGAGAAGAGTAAAAAGTTAAACTGCAACAAAACAAAGAAAAATGTAGACAAAATAAGAATAGTACAGGAGCGTCAAAAACATTTAAACGAAAATAGCAAGATAAAAAAATGGGAAAAGGGAGTAACATTTTCGGAAAAAAAGTGTGGTTAATAAGCTAAAGTGCATAAAAGCTCAACATCTAAAACAGTAACTTAATTCATTTATTTCCTATTTAAAAAGAAAAATATGTGATTGAGAGATACAATACTTTTCTATAATCCAAAGGTCGTCTAAGCTAGTCTAGTTAACTTCAAAATGGTTTAGCATATCTTCTGTCACTTTTGCCTCTATGATTAGAATTAGCGCCAACCTTTATTTACAGTATGAAATATAACAAACATAATTACTAAGATTTTTGAGCCACAAAATAGATTTTTGTCCCACCGTACCCTCAGGACAAAACACAACCTTAAAATAAGAGTAGTAGCTTTAGCCAAATTAGCACTCAAGCTAGCCTTTGCTTGAAGTGCAGCCATTTCAGTGTTTTTATGGCTAAATATTTATAGGGTAGAAAAGATTAACCGAAGATGAAGATTAACTCTATTTCTTTTCCAAATATGTGCTTACTATGTTCAGGTTATAGGGAAAATAAAATGTGGAAGAATATTGGAAGGGAGAACGATAGTCAAAGGTCAAAATAAGTAAAAACTAGGCCCTATTGGAAAAAAGAGCAAAGCTTAGGAGACTTCAGGAATGACATGACAACAAAAAAGATGAGACATGAAACTTGATTAGAAGAGTAAACCAAAAGAAGAATTGACAGGAGATCAGACACAAAGGAGAGAAGGGCTATGAGGGTAAGGATCAGACAAAACTCTGCCCTTCAGAGGAGGAGGGTTTGTTGTTTTCTTTCCTGTGTGTTGATAAAGCAAGGAAGGAAGGAAGCGTCCCATTGAGCAGTAAACTCCTCTCACTGTTTCAGAGCCATTACCGCTGCATTGTTCTCCATCAGCCTCCGTTACTGGCTCCTGTCTTCATTATGTCACCGCTATTGTCTCAGAGCTCTTAGTTGAGGAGCGCAACGACCTGACGACACCCATGGTCACATACAACCAACACATAGGCACAGACAGACACGCACAGAGAGACAAAGGGGACAGACTGAAAATAGACAGAGTAGTAATGACCGTGATGTCTGTCTGCTTACCACCCTCGGCTAAACTACAGTAAAAGGGCCAAAACAGGACAGATGGCCACTGTCAAGTCATTCTCCTCCCAGTGTATATCTTTCTGTCTTTAAGTCCTGCGTTTATTTCCTTCCCCTTCTTTAAATCCTTTCAACCCCAAAACAAGGGACCAAACTGTCTGAAGTCTTAACCAGATGTAAAAATTAGTGCAGTTTTCGCTCTCCTTTTAAAATCACAAAAAAATCAAGCTCTATAAAAATGATCTACAAACTGCACCAGAAAAAGTTGATTGGGAAAGGTGATAAATAGATATCATCAACTTTGACAAATTAAATTCATACTAACCACTATTGCATGTAATGTTCTCATTAGCTCTACGGAGCTAACAGGGTTTAAGCTTGTTTTCTGCCCCCACAATTTACTGTTTGAGTCACTGACTGCTTTTTAATGACATACAGTGGGGCAAAAAAGTATTTAGTCAGCCACCAATTGTGCAAGTTCTCCCATTTAAAAAGATGAGAGAGGCCTGTAATTTTTATCATAGGTATACCTCAACTATGAGAGACAGAATGAGAAAAAAAAATCCAGGAAATCACATTGTAGGATTTTTAAAGAATTTATTTTCAAATGATTGTGGAAAATAAGTATTTGGTCAATAACAAAAGTTCATCTCAATACTTTGTTCGATACCCTTTGTTGGCAATGACAGAGGTCAAACGTTTTCTGTAAGTCTTCACAAGGTTTTCACACACTGTTGCTGGTATTTTGGCCCATTCCTCCATGCAGATCTCCTCTAAAGCAGTGATGTTTTGGGGCTGTCGCTGGGAAACACGGACTTTCAACTCCCTCCAAAGATTTTCTATGAGGCTGAGATCTGGAGACTGGCTAGGCCACTCCAGGACCTTGAAATGCTTCTTACGAAGCCACTCCTTCGTTGCCCTGGCGGTGTGTTTGGGATCATTGTCATGCTGAAAGACGCAGCCAAGCTTCATCTTCAGAGCCCTTGATGATGGAAGGAGGTTTTCACTCAAAATCTCACGATACATGGCCCCATTCATTCTTTCCTTTACACGGATCAGTCGTCCTGGTCCCTTTGCAGAAAAACAGCCCCAAAGCATGATGTTTCCACCCCATGCTTCACAGTAGGTATGGTGTTCTTTGGATGCAACTCTGCATTCTTTCTCCTCCAAACATGACGAGTTGAGTTTTTACCAAAAAGTTCTATTTTGGTTTCATCTGACCATATGACATTCTCCCAATCCTCTTCTGGATCATCCAAATGCCCTCTAGCAAACTTCAGACGGGCCTGGACATGTACTGGCTTAGGCAGGGGGACACGTCTGGAACTGCAGGATTTAAGTCCCTGGCGGCGTAGTGTGTTACTGATGGTAGCCTCTGTTACTTTGGTCCCAGCTCTCTGCAGGTCATTCACTAGGTCCCCCCGTGTGGTTCTGGGATTTTTGCTCACCGTTCTTGTGATCATTTTGACCCCACGGGGTGAGATCTTGCGTGGAGCCCCAGATCGAGGGGGATTAGCAGTGGTCTTGTATGTCTTCCATTTTCTAATAATTGCTCCCACAGTTGATTTCTTCACACCAAGCTGCTTACCTATTGCAGATTCAGTTTTCCCAGCCTGGTGCAGGTCTACAATTTTGTCTCTGGTCTCCTTTGACAGCTCTTTGGTCTTGGCCATAGTGGAGTTTGGAGTATGACTGTTTGAGGTTGTGGACAGGTGTGTTTTATACTGATAACGAGTTCAAAAAGGTGCCATTAATACAGGTAACGAGTGGAGGACAGAGGAGCCTCTTAAAGAAGAAGTTACAGGTCTGTGAGAGCCAGAAATCTTGCTTGTTTGTAGGTGACCAAATACTTATTTTACCGAGGAATTTACCAATTAATTCTTTAAAAATCCTACAATGTGATTTCCTGGATTTCTTTTTCCTCATTTTGTCTCTCATAGTTGAGGTTTACCTATGATAAAAATTACAGGCCTCTCTCATCTTTTTAAATGGGAGAACTTGCACAATTGGTGGCTGACTACATACTTTTTTGCCCCACTGTAGCTTCAAGGCTCATTTAGCTGTTTTAAACCATTAAAAAACACTTATAAACTGATTAAACATACAGCAGACAAAGTAAGCCACTTGCTAGCTCTTGTATATATGCTTCATTTGTCTGCTATACCAAGTTTTACCCTTTTTTCTATAGTCAGTTCCAGCCCACATTGATCCATTTTGTTTTGTTTCCACTGCAGAGACTCTTCAAATAACTTTACCCTGCCGTGTTTAAGAGTAAAACAAGTTGTAATAATAAAGACAAAACAAGTTTTCAGAATGGGTGAAGACACAACAGAGGGAAAAAATTGCATCATCATAAGAACATTTCCACAGATCTATGTAATTGTGAACATTTGTTAGCAAAGCATAATGCCTGAATCTTCCGCTGCCTTAATGTGGAGTTTTTTTCCTTCTCTTAGAGGTTTCCACCATAAACTGATGCATAACAAGTCACCAGAATGTAGGTAACAAAGTGATTGACACTTAAAATGTATTCAGTGAGGGCCTCGACTAAATATGCCCCAATCCAAGTTAAAGCCTACGCTCTTGGATTACACTTAAAACATAAAACAGTCACAATGATGTGCAGAAACAGATGTCTAACAAACGCATAATGTGAAAATGACAGGCGTGTGTTTGAAGGTAACACTCAGTGTGTGTGAGTCAATGACTTAATGTGAGCCGTACCATGTGCATTTGAGCAAGTAGACAACGTTTCTGTGGTCTGAATCAAAACCACTCCTTGTCACAATATCCCGCCGTTTTAGCGCAGTCTCACGTGGCTTTTCTTTACTCCGCCAGTTTGTGGCTGACAATGTTTGACTGTTCACTTTTTTCCCCTTTTTTTAGGGAAAGTTTGAGCCCCCTTCAGGGAGCCTTGAGATGAAGCCATTTGGACAGCAAGTAGAGAACAATTTTTTAAGATTTTTTTTCTGTTCCCTTCCACCTCTCTCTCACTTTATCCCTCTTTCTGCCAGAGAAGGAGTGGACTGGACAGGAGAGAAAGGAGTCGGGTTGTGATGTTTTCCGTGCAGCCATAAATAAGTCCGTCCCTGCTCATGCTTTATGGAATCCAGAGCCTCTTTATCCCTTCCATGTGTTCCCTATGAGCCAGGGCCCTGACCTTTGACCCCAGGGCCCTCGACTCGGTTATCTCAGGCCCAGGAGAGACAGTGTGTGTGTATGTGTTGGCGGGTGGAGTTGATCAGGGGTTGATTATCTCATGACCCCATTCCCCCCTCCCTGCATCACCTTACCCACCATCTTCATTTCACAGGCTTTAAAACACACACATACTCAGACACAGACGCACACACCAGGTGGATTGGTTCAACTGTCACTTCACAGATCTCCTCCAGGCCAGTCTTACCTCAGATATCTCTTCTACACACATACACACCAGGGCCGTACAGTGTGGCAATTGTGTTGTCTTAGAAACACATCACTACATTACATAATTCCCACAGCAGTCTGATCCTCTCATTCTGATATCAGAATCCATATTGGGTTGAAAGTAAAAAAAGGTTTGTCATGTGCTGCGTAGTCTGCTGTCTTAAAACCAGGTTCAATGTTTAATTTCTAAGATGATAGTCAAACCCCACCACCCTCCCAAATGTTTTACTTGAATGCCATGAGATTTATTACAGACATGCATTGTTCCTAAATGAATCCTGATAACATTGTTGTTCCATTTATATTTCTGTGAAAATGACAGCAAGAAGGTTTTATTTCATGTTTCCAAAAGAGGAAAAGCAGATGTCTACCATTACAAAGTCCTGGACATTGAGTTAAACATGTAGTTCTGCAGTTCTCCTTAATTTTCTCATTTTGTTTATTAGATCAGGATTTATTACTGAGTAATCCATCTTTAAGAGTTTGTTTTAGCAATTGTATTCCAAACATGGTGCTTGAGTATATTATTACATTGCTAAAAACAAAGTTACATTTCTAAGAAGTTACTTTTAGCCAGGCCATCAACATTATTGATGGGATTGTTTGGTCAGTCAGCATAAACTAAATAATGTAAACAACTGTACCGTTTGATTGCCAGACACTTTTTTTTAGAGATATTCATGGTGGAAAATAAACCCTCATAACTAACTTGATCCCTCAACTTTTCATCTACCATCATCCGTTCAAAATTGTAATAAACTTTATTTATAAACCTACAATTCCCATTCCCAACATTCTCATTGAACTATTAGCCACTGAGGAACTTTCATAGGAATGAATTCGGCTTGAAATTGTCAAAAAATATAGACACTTCTAAACGGCTATTTTTGTCGCACTGCAGCTGCCATGAACATTGTGGTATGGAATTGTTGTATTAAGTTCTGTAGTTGCTTAACGGAAACTCATTCCAAAGCACTTGAGTATAAACACTTGGTCTGTTGTTAGTCACGCGTCACAGTTGCGAAAAGTACATTTCAATGTTCTGATCAAAATTACATTTCATATGCAGAACTACATGGGACAGGGATTCCACACAAGGAAACCAATATGTCTTAAGTTTGAAAATTGAGAGAGCATGACTCAGTTTCATTTTTAATTGAAGACATCATATAGATATTTATATGTTCAGAGTTTTGTCCTCAGAAACATTTCCATCCTGCTTAGTTCTGTTGTGAAGTCGGTCTAATGTAGCGCTATAGTTTTTTAAAAACTTCTGTGCAGGGAATCTGAAATGCAGCCTTTCCACTGCTTTGTAAAGCTTGACCTGACTTGCTTTGAACTTTAATTTCTTGATTTTTCCACTATAGCAAAAATGTGGGTAGTACCTGGTACTTTTTTTGGTACCACTTTGGTATAGAAAGTGGATTCTCACACTGTATACCCTTGCCTTGTGTGCTCCAGATTTATACAAAATGGAGAAATGTTGTTTCATGCAGCCCCCGCTGAGGCTTACCTATATTGAGGGTTGAACAATGCAATAGAAATAAAGCATTATCTGCTATTTCTTCCCAAAAATGCTGTACATATGGCCTCTTGATACTGTTATTCATACATAAATGTATCCGCTGCACATATTCCTGGAGAATTTGTGAGATGATTACTTTTATCTCACATCTGGTTGTATTCCCACATTATAAATGCAATTCCTCTTTTCTGTCTTTTATGATTTCATAGAGTTAACATATCAAAATATAGGTGTACTTGAACTGGAGGACAATATAAGCAATACAAATATTTCAGCTTTCAAACACTTTGACTTAATACTTGGTTTTGTTATTTCATCATACAGGATGGTCAATGGATACTTTTAAACACGTGGAAAGGTTTTCACTTAAATGTTCTCTTATGAGCTGAGATGTTTGGTTAGTATATATGATCAATGTGGAATCGTCAGATTGTGTGGTTCATGTGTAAAAAAAAAAACAACAAAAAAGGACATGTCCAGAAAACCAGATAAAGACGTTGTCCGGAGTTTGTATTAGAAAACAGCTCATGTGTGTGTGCACTCTTTGTGTTAAAACAGCAGGGAGGCAAAGGCTGCTGTGTGTCAACAGGACACAATCACTATCCGTCCTCCTACACACACACCCACACACTAACACATTCATATACAGCCGTCTGGCTCTTTTAGTGCCTCTTCCCATGTTGCTCTGATCTGAGGGGAAAGGGGCTAAAGCTCAAAGGTGAAAGGTCTTCTTTACAAGGACTGCTCTCCCTTTGCCCCCAGTTCCCAATTAGGCTTTAATCAAGCTAATTAAACTTCATTAACTGGCCAGGGGGGCTGGGTCTGCTTAACCCAGGCCAGACCTCACCACGTTTACAAGCTGCAGAGGGACCAGGGCTGGGGGTCGGCAGTATAGGGAGGAGGCAGAAAGAATAGAGTTTCTGCCACAAAAATGTGATTTTCTGAACCAGATGAATGTCGGTTACATAATCCCAAAAAAGTGAATGCAGGCAAAAATACAAGTTTGTTTTATAGATGAGAATGCATTTGTTGGCCTGTTTTGGAACATAACCAGCATCAGAACATTACCTCTGCATGTGAACAAATACAGAAGGTGATGTCATGTCCTTTTTTCAGATGACGAACAGACTTTTTGTAATGCAACAATGATATGTTCCTGAGTGCCCTCTTGCCTTTCCGAGCATGTGTGTGTTCACTGTTCATGTGTGTCAACCTCCCTTTTGTAGTCTCACGTCCCCAATGCGGACCCAGGCCGCCGCAGACCAGAGGTCCAGAGAAAGGCCTCTTTGTGTCAGTACAGGACAGATCGGCCACTTCTGCACTCTTGGCTCCCCCTCAAGCCCTGGCCGACCTCCAGGTCCCAGAACCAGGCCAGGCCTCGCATCTCTGAAGTTCCTCCCAGACAAAGAGACTCTACACTGGGCTGACTCTTCTGTGGACCCCCGTTCCCTCCCTCCATCGTTACAGCAGTCCACCCAGCCATTACTGTTGCCATCAATACCCTCCATTGATCCAAAATGAAATTTTCCCCCACTAATGCATGATTTCCTATTAAATTATGTAATTTGCTTCTAAGTTCATGAGGAGAATACAAGCCTTGATGATTTATTCGAGACGTGTTGCAATGCCTTCGCCATTGTTTTACTTGGAAATAGTCTTTTCTTGAAAACGTTTGCATGTGTTTTTAAAAGAAAAGCATGAGTTTAAGAGGAGACTTCTGATTATTTCCAGCAACGAATGCTTGCATAATATGTGTGCTAAATCTGTGTTTAATTGCATAGACGTAACCCCATCTGAACAGTAGTGCTACCAAGATAAGTGCAGGCCATGTGCAGCCTATACAAATTTGGGAAGAAGTGCAGATTTTGTGTGAGAAGTCTCTTTGAACACATTTCAAACACCATACTTTTGCGATTAAGTGTCTATAAGCAGGAACAGATAATGCCATTTAACCTATTTGAAGTTTTAATGTCCCAGATGTATGGGATTACATTTTGATAACACTCAGGCTGGCAGGGCAGGACCCCAGAGACAACCCAAGCTGAACCCAGCGGACAAAGGTGATAGGTCAGAGGTCAACTTCCTGTCCCTCCACTGTGGAGTGAGATGTTCCAGTGACTGTTTACATCCATGTTAATGGAGTTGTTTTGGAGAGGTACTGAGCCACCAGTCAAGGGTTACGTTTGTTTAGTGGGTCTGCTGGTTATTCTGCTGAAATGTAAAACATCTTATTGACAGAAATATGCTGTATCTTTCGTGCGGATCCTTTGTTTCAAGCTATTATGAGGAATTCAGGTGGTTTTGTTTCACAGAGAGAATTTTTTTGTGCCAATGAAAGGCATCCAAACTGATTTTGTTTTGGGCCAAAAATAACTAGGCAACAGTGGGAAAATCCAATTTTCGTATGTGAGGTCCAGCTGCTTGCGTATCATATTCAGAATGCTCATTTAAGCCTTCTAAACCTTGCCAAATATCTCAAACAAAACTCCCAGTGATATTATATACTATAATATACATTTAATACATTACACAGACTCTGTGTGACTACAGCCAGTGATGCCTCAGAGCGCTCACCTTACGAAATGTTAAGATACATTGCAAAAACAATTTTTATTTTAATGAAACTTCAGTCTCAAATACTACCTTTGTTTATATCGTGGCTTGCTCACACATCTGGATTGAACAGGACAAGCCCGCTGGAGAGCTTGCAGTCGCACGCAAATTCTTTTATAGGGTGGATTTCCCCTCGTGGAGTTCTCGTGGAGCCCCTCTCCTCCAGAGGAAATGGGCCTGCTGGTGAAGGTTTCACCATTTTAAATGAGGCCACAAATTGCTGCACCTCAATTATCCCCAATCCCAACTGATAATTAGTGTGCCAATCACTTCTCTCCTTGCGTGGAGAAAGTCATTCACACCTCAGGTGAGAGCAGGTTTTTTCCCCTTCAACACCGCCATTCGCTTTATTATGCCTCACCACTCTCTTGCGGTTTGTTGGCTTCAATTTTCTGCTTCATTTCTTTTTCTGCCCACACACAGGCAGAAAATGCCTGAAGATACACTTAAGTCACATCATCTATCAACCCAAAAGGCCTTGCTGAAGTGCCCTTGAGCAAGAGGTTGAATGTCAATCAGCTCCAGGTGCAAGCAGGGTAAAGCAGAGGAGGTGCTACGAGCGAAAGTGCTGCGACTGTGAGGCGCAGACGCATTAATCTACCCACAGCTGGCAGGACACTGAGCTTCCTAACACTGATCCTCAGAAATGTGAAGGAATTCATGAAGAAGGATGCAAACACACACACAGTGGAGCAGAATCCAAAAGTGTCTCAGAGGGAACCCTGTGTTTTTACCCCTCCTCTTGGTCTGATAGCAAATCATTACCCCCCTTTAACCCCTTAGCGTGACATCTCAGTCTTCCTTTATGCATACAGCACAGTACATCCTGTGTAGATGTGTGTGAGTGTGTGTGACAGGGGTTTAACTGTCACTGTATGGCAGCCGGCCAAATAGACCTGTACATCTGGTTTGATTGTGAACGTTTGTTATAGCGAGCTTAATCTTATATTAACAGTGGCGTCCTCTACGGAGTTTCATCAAAACACGTGTGGAAGCTTTCTGACATGCATACGGAGCGTACATGCAAAGACACACACACCACTGTGAAGGCATGTAAAATCCGCCTTCACAATCGCAATTCCACACCTTTAGTGTTGTTGTCAGGCCCGTCAGACACGGCTTTCTGTGGATACGGGTAGAGCAGCGGCTGGTTACGCTGTATTGTCAAGAGGATAGGGGTATAAGCTTCACCCGCACATCCAATCTCCATTCCACCAAACAGGTTCTCTCATCCGTCACGTCGCCCCTTCCCCACAAGCATTCCCCTTTCACCTCCAATCCCCTATCCCAGAAAACACATCCTTTCAGCTACAGAAAAAGGGGTGGGGGGATGACAGAGGAAGAGACCAACGCTGAGGGATGGATTTAAGTTACACAACAACCAATGCAGACCAGTGCCACAGGCTTCCGGCTCTATGACAAACACAGGCCTCACTGTGACAGAATGCCTTCACTGTGGAATTGAGGGCCCTGCTTGAAATAGAACATCTGGTCCGCGTTTATCACTTAATAACCACAGTTACATACTGTATGCACTCACGCACATGCATGGGCAAAAAACACATCCAGGTCAATGTTTACCCCCAAATCTCTATTGAAATCAAGAATGATACCATTTGTTTGATCTATGTTACCACATGTGCATGCATGCTATGAAAACAGGATATTTTTTGTATCATACTGTATTCACTACTTGGCAGCTCCCACCCACCCACACTCTCTAAAACAGAACAGAGCCCAGTTGGTTTCACTTATTAACCCAAATGAAGTGAGATTATATTACCAGAAATGGTAGGAACAGCAGGTTTTGCTTAGAGCTTGGCACAAGGACGCCAAAGGGAAACAGTTCAAAACAGACCCTGACTCAGCCAATGACCTAACCAGAGAGCAGTATGCCACAACTCATACTCACCATTTCATCAGAAACAACCAAATCCATGAGAACACATTATACAAATGACAACTAAATAGTCAAGCAAACGTGTCTGCAGGCAAATTCCTTTGTGGTAGAGATTTATGCGCCTGAGTTCTGAAATTATCTCCTTATCAGAGAGCATTGCTGTCTAAACTGATTGTTAGCTTGCAATTATAAACCATTTATGTTCAAAGTAAAAGGAGCTTTAAAGCTATACGTTTTAAATGATAGGACAAAAATAAACCTATATACCCCAAGTTATACATGGTTATACCAATAATGTCCGACTGGTGATCAAATAACATAGTTTAGCATAGCATATCCAATATGTCCTCTGTTATGTTTACATATATTTATTTTAATGGACAGCGCAGAGACCTCTGCTAAGGCCAATTGGCAAATGGGTCCATCCTCGGAACAACTCAATGCACAATTTGGGAAGTCTTTGGTGTGTTCTTGAGCTTTAAGTCGTTATGTGAAAGCAACATGGATGCTACAAAAAGATGCATTCTATTTAATTGTCCCGATCATTTTAGCAACAAATTGCTATCCGTTTCTAAATCATTGTTCCCACTTTAAAATGTGTGAATAGCAGCTTCAAGTTCGAAAAACCAATTACGATTGCTCCAGAATGTACTGTTCATTCTTGGCCTATGCTACACCCTTCCACCAAGGGAAATCGGGTTAGTCTATTTGTGATAATCCTGCTGACAGTCATGCAAATCAAGCATACACATCTACTTGGCTGAGTTGTTCAAGCAAAGTTATATTTAAAACGTTTATAAAGGATTTTCAGTTAAGCCATAGTTCTTAATCTTGGTGAGAAAGCTATCTATGGTACTTTTATACCAGTACAAATATTAAGCAGTTAGCTTAGCATAGCATAAAGGCTGAAAACAGCGGCTCTTGACATAGACATTTGACTCCAGATGTTTCTATGCTATTTACAGGTTTAACCTACTTTCTAGCTCACACGTTACTTAAGTACCAATGGTTCCATCCAATTTTGTGAGTACCTTTTGAAACTTGAGGGGAGTTACTTAGAGCTTAAGAAGGACTCTTACACAAAGTTAGTGGTGGAGTCTTTAAAAGCTGGTGCAACTCAATCCAGGTGTTTCTTTCTGCCGGTTACCGTAAGTCTCACTGGTGATACAAAGTTGAGGCTAAATAACAAAGCCAAGAACAATGCAGTTCTTTAATGTTTTTTCAATGCTGGACTACATTCAGTGATTATTGGTGGGAGGGTTGGATTGCTTGGAAATTACACTGCCACAGGATGTACTGTGCTGTATGCATAAAGGTAATGTTCAGGAACAACCTCTCCTTGATGTACATTTGGTTATAATTTGTGTGCAAGGCTTCCCCTTGTGTGCTTTTGAAATGGCCTTACATGCATTATTATTATCATGCATGACCATCCATTCTTTCTTTAAATGGCGTGTGTGCAGATGTGTGTGGGTGTTTAATTTCAAAGTGAAATGAGGGTTTGGAGGTGGGTGTGGCTGTTCCCCCTTTCCTTTCGGGTCACCTGCTTTACTGGGCAGCCTTCCCTCATATTCCCCCGTTTGGAGGCCATTAGAGAGGAAATGGGGCCGCCAGCTATCTGACCTTCCTCCATCTCTCCCCAAACTCCCCCTAAGCTCTCAGCATCCCGTCATCGCCCCACATCCACCCCCTCTTTCTCTCTGTTTTCACAGTGTTAACAATCAAGCCGTGGCCCTGAGTGTTCCGGGGGCCTAATTGGGCCGGCTGTTGGCGTTGATTGTGATGGATGAAGGGGGGCTGGAGCCAGAGCTTACTCTGGACTCGTCTTTCATCTGCTGCTCGACCTGTTGCGCAAGTTGGGGATGGAGAAGTTGAAAGGGGGGGGGTATTTCTTACTCCTGGGTGGGGAGAATCCATGATAGGCTTCTGAAAATTGTTGCCTCTCGATTTGAAAAAATACTTCCAATAGTTAAGCAGAAACAGGGTATCGAGTCCATAACATGCTCTGAAATCCTCTTTTGTTTTGCTAAATATGTTTAAATACTTTCATTGCCAACACATCTGTCAACATGCCACTTCTGATAGAATTACTTAATATATTGATTGACAAATCAAAGGAAAATCAACATAGTTTACAAAGATTTTGATCCATCTCGAGGTATAGATGGGTGGTACAGGTTATTTAACTCTGTGGCTTTTCTAAATGGATTAAAACCATTCTTAAGAAACAAAACATCCTCACCTGTTAATTCTGGCCCAATTTTGATTCCTTTCAGTCCTGTGACAAACGGTTGCATCATCAGGGCAGGGTTCTTGGAAGGAACTCCAATCTTCCTCACCATGCCTACATTTTCCCTGCATCTCTTGCCTGTTGATACACCTGCATTGTACTGCACTTTTAATTGTTTCTGCCAAACCCTTTTACATGTATGCCTTCTGCTCATCTTTGCAGAACAAAAAAGGGCAACTGCTCCGGCACAGCTTTCTGTCAGTGCACTCAGATAATTTCACTTAAACCGAGTCATATTATTCATCAGAACGAACGTCATTGCTAAAGGGCATCCCAGGGCTGAAAATAGATCCAGTGATTTGATCTGGCCTCGTGCTGCCAGATAGAGAGATGAAAACAGACCAGCATATTGCCCCTCTCTGATTTTTTTTTTCTTGTTTCGCACAGGGAGCCAGCTGCGGGTTAAGTAATAAACCCTTTTTGAAACGAGGCCAGTCTTACCTGTGTTTGCAAAGCACTTAGGGCCATCGGCGGCTTGCACACCATTTGCTTATCTTTGGGCTGAGTAATGTGTGTTTGTGTATCTGTGGTTGCAGCCCGACCCTGGCTGAAGTCATCGATCAACACAATCTTGGGGCTGGTTGACTCATGTGCCTATCAGGAGTGAGGGTCCTTGGATTAAAAGAAGGGGAGAACGAGAGTGTCTTTTAGATGAAGGTAGAGAAAGACATCTATTTTTTGTGCGTTTTTCCTGGTTATACTTGATGATTTGGGTGATCCTCTGACATTTACTGCTGTGCCATCATGACGTTGCTCTTGTCTGACATTTCGCGACAACTATTGGACGGATTGCTAAAATTTGACCCAGACACATACAAGGTGTCCAGATGTTGACATGTGATAATCTTGCTCCGATTTCTTGTATAGAACCATCTTTGTGTTAAGGGATAATTAGCAAATGCTAAACTTTAGCGCAATAAATAATGCATATTTATTAGTCTCTTATAAATCTTATAGTCATATCTTCACCACATTCTATTTTCTGCTACAGCAATGACCCTCTTTATCCCTTAAATCAGCCTCTCGACAATACTCAAGGTCTGGAGCCAAAACGTTAAAACTGCAGATTGGTTCTGCTTAGTCAAAATTGTCCTTGCTTTTATTCAACTAGATCTAAATATCTTCATGTCTTTAGAGAAACGCTGATTTTACTACCACGATTAAAGCATTCATAATCCCTTCTCAGGAAGTATGTTTGCTCATAGTAAGAATCAGAAATAAAGGAACGTTGAGCTGATGGAGAAGTATAAATGACTTCAGTATGAATGAGTGGTGGACGGTTTATGGAATTTACTAAAAGCTTGTTCTACATGGAATGTACTTAATGGTTATGTTGGGATTTGGTATGAGCAAGTCTAGTTATTACTACATATTGATGCCAATTAATACTATAAAAAATGTATCCATCGGTGTTGACAATGTGGTTGCATGTTTTTTAGCTTTCTCTCTCAGACATATTGTCCATGTCAAGACTTGACTTAAAAATAAAAGTAACCAAATACATTTTAAATTTTCAACATTTTAAAATCTTCTTAAACCATGCCCAAAAACTATATTCCAGAGTAAACTTGAATTTCAAGTGTGAATAGTTTATCAAACTTAATAAAGAATACATTTCCAAAGACCAATGTGACACCCAGTCAGATGAGGGTACTCAAATGATCACGCCAGTCATGATCTTAAACAGTTAAAAAAGGTTGAATCAAACACCTCTCTGCATGATAACATTGAGAATGGATCAGGCAAATTCCAACATTGGGAAAAGCCTAAACATCTCCTGTACAAAAATAGGAATCATCGGCTAAAAGCCTTTGCATCTGTTTTGGAAGAGTTATGTTTGAACATATTTGACAGCAGGTATCTGGAGGCCTCCTACCCTTTGCTGCTTTCCAAAGGCCTGCAGAGCTCTTCAGCACTCATTTGTTCCATACTGTATCAGAGTCGTATAAATTCTCATCACTCTGCAATCTGTATGAAAATAAACCAGACAGGGAAGCAGCCGCACTGACGTCAAGGAAGAAAAACATAATCTGATCAAAAACACAACGAAGCAGAAAGAAGGGCACCCATTATGTGATATGTAGGCCAGAGAAACAATTTTACTAATGGAAACCCATGGATATAGATATAGATTAGATTTGTTGTAGGTGTAGAGTTCCCATTGGGCAAGGCACTCATCCTTGCAACATTTCCTGCAGAGCAGCCACCAGTACAGGACAGTGGTTTGTGTTGGGAATCTCCCAGGTTATAATGTATCTGTGACGGGAGCATCCCTGTTGACGTCAAAGAATCTAATCAGAAACACATATGACAGCTGAGGAGGATGAAGAACTGGAACCGAAAGCTGATATATTTTCAGATTTGGATGTGGTATCTTAAGGACAGCACTGTGAACAGTTCCATGGGAAATGCAATGAGTTGAAGAGAAAGACAAAAAAATGAGCACAAATGGTGGATGTGCAAAGTGGAGCCAATGCGGAAGTTCCTTATGTTTGTTTTTGTTCCAGCAAGGAGCAACAAAACCAGGGTGTGCTTTATGGTGTTGCTACTTTGTGATTGGCAGGTTGCTACCATGATTGTCCAGTCCGGATGAGCTCCATGTTTTTTCCACACAAACCCTCAAAGTTTTAAAGTTTGTGAGAGTTAATTGTACCATTTTGGTCCCCTTAAAATAGTCTTTAGTACTTCCCTCCACCCTTGCTTGTTAACTTCTGTTACAAAACAAGATGGCGACATCCAAAATGCCAAACGCTGGGTGACGTCACGTGGCTACGTCCACTTCTTATGTGTACAGTCTACGAATGAGCACAGTTTTGAACAGTCCAGTATGGCAGAGTGTGATGTGGCGAAGCGTCAAGTGTGTGTATGTGTGTGTGATATTATCCAGACACCTGACGACTCAACACACTCAGCCTGTGGTGTTGATAGCAGTGGGCGGGGCCTGCGGTTCGGAGTGACATGTCAGCCACTTGGTGAGATCTGACAGGAGGCCAGTGGTTATCTCACTGACCTGCTGACAGAAACACACACACACGTCCATTGATTTAGCTGAGTGTGTGTTACACAACCTAACATCTGGCTCTGACAAGACGGAGCATACAGTCACACACACACACACACACACACACACACACACACACACACACACACACACACACACTCAACCCACCTCCCACGAACCCCCTAAAACACACATATCTTCAAACATCAAACAACACCTTGAACCCACTCCCTTTACACCACAGTTTACCCTCTGACCCCATCCAGACCCTCCCAAAACACAAACACCCCCTGCGCCTCACCCCTGACCTCACACTCACACCCAGCACCTTGCAAAACACGAGCAGGACATTCCATCGCTGCTCCAATTGGCACATGTAGAACAACGCTTTGGTCCTGGTGGCTTCCTTATCACTTCCTCTAGGCCACCTCTAGTTCTGTCAGTAACAGCAACACGCAACTAATGTGATCAAATAATGGGAATCTTCAAAGCTATAGAGACATTGGCTGCTAAATGGACAAAATATGCAAAACACAAATATACCTGGGGACATATCATCAGCAAAGTCTTGTATATAAACACATCTCTGGAAATAACTGGGTAACTCCTGGATGACTGTAGTTAGCCAAAGTAGTTTTACGTGCATACTTATACTGTTGCGTTTGCAAACAAAGCCTTGCATTCCCAATTAAACTTGCTATTCATTTACATATCCGACCCATAAAATGTCAGAAAACAAAACAAAACATCTATGATCAGCTATTTCAAAAGCCCAAGGTAAAAAGTTCATTAAACCAAATTCAAATCCTCACACATTTGGTGCCTAAAAAAGGACATTTATGACAAATCAATTTGTTTCTGATCATTTACTTTCTGTTAATTGTTATCCCTCCCTCCACTGGCTGCCAGAATCCGCTTCAAGACAGTGGTATTGGCCTACCGAGCTGTGAAGGGATCTGCCCCTTCTTACATCCAGGCCTTGGTTAAAACATATACTCCAGCACGTGCACTACGCCAGGCATCAGCCAATCGGCTTGCTACTCCATCAATGCAGTGGGACCCAGATACCCCTCAAAAACACGCCTCTTTGCTATGCTGGCTCCTAAATGGTGGAATGAGCTCCCCATTGACATCAGGACAGCAGAAACTCTGTATATCTTCCATCGCATCTGTTTCGATTGAACTTTGGGATTTAAATTCTTGCAAACTAAAGGAAATGTAAGGTAATCTAATGTTTTTCATTTTAGCTGAGTAAAAATAAAAAATCGATATTGCAAATAATAAAAAAACAAATGCAATGTTAGATGCTGATAAGAAAGCAAAGAAAAGGTTTGATTTCAAAAGAGTAATGCATCTGCTGAAGGAAACAAACACACTTCTATACACAACCCTCCACCAAACACAGGGGTATCCGCCCACACACGTACACTCAGTGTTTCCCTGACCTGAGCCACATGACAGCGGGAGCCGTACACACAGGGCACCACATCCCTATCATAACGTGTCCCTCCTCAAGACACCCAGGAGGATCCTACTCTATCATTGGCTCCCACAGCCGACCGTTTTTCAACAGCAGCGATACAACACCTCTCTAATTAGCTTTCTTTAAGAGTTACTAATCTCAGTAAAGATGACTCTCTGAAACACACACAATAGCCCCCTACCCTTCCCCCCTTTCACAGGTTGCCTGTTAGGATCTGCTGGATCCCACCAACATTGACAGCGGTGGGTAAAACTGGGAGTGTGATTTTGTGTATTTGTCTGTGCAGTGGCCTTAGTGTCTTGTTAATGACCATGAAGGCTGAGGAAGTGTGTGTAAAAAGAAAAGAAAAGGCTGAGAGAATAACCTGGATTCATATGTAATAGTGAAAGTATGCATATGTGTGTTTGTCTGAACATATGTGCGTGTTGTTTATGAGCATGTGTGTGTTGTGGGGGGTTCAGTGGCTGTCAGTCAGTAGTGGTTGGGCCTGCTCAGCAAGCCCGTGATCATAGAACCTTAAACATGGTGATTTGGAGGACACACACATATATAGACAGACAGCGGATCCCAGACTGCATTGAAACTCACACATAAACACACACACACACACACACACACACACACACACACACACAAAAACCTCTCACCAGTAGTAGCTTTGCACACACTCCCACAAACAGAAGCAAACCACTACACACCAACACTTACGCTTGCACTCCCGTGAAATGACATACACGTCTTCGGATGCTCTCTAATTTCCTGAGGATGCTTGTGAGGTCAGTCACGATGAGGGATGGCTCATCAGGCTTGGTGGAGATTATACAGGGAACTTCTTCCCAGCACACACACTCTTTTCTGACTGAATGCGTCATACACTCAAGGTTCAGGTTAGGGTAAATAACTCTAAATGGTAACATGAGGCACATTTGTAAAACACACTGTAGTCTGCAACCATAATGTCATCATTACTCTATTTATGTTCTGCATCCAAGCTGTACAGAGCTGGTTTTATTTTAAGTTTAAAGAGGTAAGTTCAAGTCTCAAGTGTTTTTCCCAAAAATTATCCACCATCATGAAACAATGGCACAACCAGTGAAGAACGATTTTACTACTGATCATGTATGGGCAGCTTTCAAATAATCTCATTACAATCAAGACAGGTCAAAGTGTCTATCCTATCAAAGCAACTTTATGTTCCCAGGTCCACAAAGTGCATTTTTCTGGCAGAAAGGCGCTGGGGAACAACTGCTACCAAAGTCTCACTGCTCTAGGAGAAACTAGCATGGATTTTAACACTCTTTTGTGTTACTATAAAAGTAAATTAAATCGATTTTTCGCTTTAAGCACCAACTGGAAGATTCTTTCACTCTGTATAAATGAAGTTGTCACTGCTCTCTCTTACAGACATAAAGCTAGAGAGGCAGACGATAGGTTGAAGTCACACACTCACTGGCAACAGCATCGAGGCTAATCTACCTGCTCCAAAAAAAAGTTGTTGTTTTCGTCGGACAGACATGGCCAAAAACATGTTTTTCATGTAATCTCTACGATGTCCGCCGCTTTTTGAAAAGTAAAAGAGGCGGGGCAATGTGCTATTCTGGAGGCGACCGCTTCGGTGACAGATGCTCGGTTCTCATTTGAAAAAAAAAAAGATGCTGAAGCTCTGAAAAAGGCGCTACATGGACACAGGCCCTATGTCGATTCTCAAGAAAATGGCAAATCAAGCATAACACTCTATATTTCAGATTTTGCTCCATCTTGCTTATTTCATGTTCATTTAGACATTCTGTTGCCGTTGACGGATGTTTTTTAAAGATACATTTTGGGCCCTTTTAGAGAGATGGATTTCAACGGGGTGTATAGAGGATGGTACGCGTAAAGGGGGACCACACATCTGATTCGATCCACGGTCTGCTGCAGCAGGGACTGAGCCCAACCCTTGGACTCAATGTCTAGAAAGTTTCAAGGGTTGCATTGCCTTTTGTGAAAGGGGTTTCAATTCTGAACTGCAACCTACTCAACTGATTGCTGGTTTGAGTAAAAAAATCACAAAAGACATTGTCATGTAGTCTATTACTCTACACAGCTTAAACACTCCTCACTCACCTCGCTTGGAAAGGCTCCCTTATAGTTTGTGGGTGAATCTCACACACACAGCAGACTTGCAAAAACCACCTATTTTGAGAGATCCCATGTCAAATCTGGCATCTGCCACTAGTTTTATAGCAGCATAACGTCCAGAATATCCATCAGAGCTAAATGTTACCTCCAGGTGCATTCAGAAAAACAAGTCTTTACACCAAAATGAGGTGGTATAGGGTAATCCAGTTTTATGATACAAACTGGTTTCAGTATTTACATTTCTGAAACCCTACAATCCCCTGCCAGTTCTGCGAGGGTCTGAAGGGCGCCAAAATGGCCGACCTCTTGTTCCAAGGTCCTTTAACTACAGGCTTCAGTGAAAAATGACCACCTTCAGTCTGCCTCGACCGCCCTGCACGGCGACAAGCACCTCAAGGACCTGTGATTGGTGGGTTGGTGACAGATGTGTGCCATGATTGGTGGGGGACGTAATTCAGGCTGTAATTTGCAAAGTGGAAATGTAGGTGACTGAGAGGTTTGTGTTTGTGCATGCGTGTTTGAGAGGAAAAATAGCCATGTGAGAGTGGGACGGAAATGCTCAATTTACGAGCAGATCTTAGATACCGTTTTCCTCCACATGAATCAATGCACTTTCCACCAACTCTATCATCGCCCGAAAATAATTCATGACATCATTTCCTCTTTAATCCCATTTGACTTCCTGTGGTCTGGTAGTCAAAGGGTCTTTCTGCATAAGCTAGCGAAGTCAAGTCATGAATAGGCTATTGAGGTCAAAGATCAAATTTGTTGTGGAATTGGGGGACATTTTCATCTAAATGTCATCACACCCAGATGCGTGATTAGGCGTGTGTGCATTGTTTTGTGTGTGTGTGTGTGTGTGTGTGTGTGTGTGTGTGTGTGTGTGTGTGTGTGTGTGTGTGTGTGTGTGTGTGTGTGTGTTTGAGAGGAAACAGTTGTCAGAAAAGAGGAAGCATCTCCTTATTCTTTATTGTAGCAGCAGCCAGAAGATAGCTGCCCAGCTGCAGTGTTGAAAGATAGACGGCTCAAAACACACACACACACACACACACACACACACACACACACACACACACACACACACACTTGCAAACACACACCCACCTGTTTCTACGTCGCAGTCGATAGCTGCTTTGATGCTTAGGAGTGTGGGGGCGATGGTGGTGAGGTGGGGGCATTTGGGAACAGGGCTACACGGCCCATGGGAGACATGGGTGTCAGGGGCACTTTGATCCTCGTTACACCCCAACATGTAGAGTACCGCTCTCTGGAGGGGGTACCGTATCCCCTATTTCCCCAGCTCGCACACTAAGTTACCCACAGTCTGCCCCTCTTCCCCCCTTGCCTTTCCCCCGGCACCAGAGCTGATCCTCGGGGACAGGTGAAACAGACACCAGGCCTGGGGAAAAACGAATACTCTCACGGTTGAACTGCACTGATTATTACACAGCTGGAACACATGCTGGAGTCCCGAGCCAAAATACATGAACAATGTAAATGCAACAACACACGCAGCCTGCATTTGTGCATATATTTAAAGTATTGTTTGACATTTTGGAACATACACTGCTTTCTCACTGAGAGGCACATGAGAAGATTGATAGCAGTCTAATTTTTGCAGTTTGTTTGTGTGCTAAATATGAACCTGCTGCCAGTAAGCTTAGCATAGCATAAAGACTTTTGCTAGCCTTGCTCACTCTGAAGGTTACAAAATCCATACACCAGCACCACAGTTTATTAATCGTATATCTCCTTGAATCCGTAGAATACAAGTAACTGTCACCCTCTTCATTTGACCAAATGGTTGGCTTTAGCTTAACATATGTGACGCACAGCAATGTGTGGTCACATATTGTGTTTTGAGTTTGTATGTTCTGTATGGTTTTCATGTGTTTATGATTATCAAAGAGCCTTGTCTGTATCCTTTTATGAAGATGTATATTGGGAGATGTGTCCTAATTTTCGACACAAGGGGCCGTCTCCTCGGTGGGACAGCTTGGTGTGGGTAGAAGGGCGCTCTCGTCTTCAGTCTGACGAAAGCGAGAGAGCTAAGCACTAGCCTGTTGCCTGTCTCTTCATTGAACTGTTCTTTTACAGACCAAAAATATAACCTGTCTACAGGCCTCCCGCCCGGGACCTGTTACACATACAGTCATATAATCCTTGACAAGATAGAAACTGGACTCCTTAATCTATATAAATATTCAATATTTGTATACCTTTTTTGTGTGCTTGTGCTAATTTGCGAGGTTTTCCTATTTATAATGTTTCAAAAATCCTACCCAAGTCGAAGAGCACTCAGACAGCACAGATCTTCTTATAAGCCGTTACCATATTTAAAAAGGAGTCACGTATTGGCCCAGTTATAGGGATCTGCTCCAAAATTGACTGGGATTTTCCTTGGTTCTTGCTGCACTCATCCAACAAGGTTGTGAAAAATTGTATTCCATTACCCTTTAAAAAACAACAAAAGCACAAACTAAACTCTATAAATAACCTCCTTGAAAAAAGGTATATATTAATGTAATGCCTCAAAATGCCTAAGTGTTGCATCCTGGTACAGAGATATGTGGAGTTTTCCCATCAGTAAAAACATGCATGAATACACATGGATATGCAGGCATATAGATACTCACAAAGTTGTGTAAAAGTAATGTGGTGTAAGTAGCGTGACCCGGACCATAACCAGATTTATGACTGCTTGGTTCATACAGAGTTGAAATGCGTTCAGGTTGAATCTAAAGAGAAGTGACACATTAACCGCAGCGCAGGGAAAAAAAGAAGCTGACACAAAGGAGCAACTTTTAAAAAAAGGTAGGACGAACTGAAAAATTGAACTGTTTGTGGCCTTGCGGTTCCAACGACAGTTAAGGCCGACGGATGTTTCAGGAGATAAAGAGGGAGTTGAAAGGGGCATAGAGAGAGCGCGAGAGAGTAAGAGAAACACAGTTCAGCGTGAAGAGGACAGCATGGCGAACAGTGTGTCCATTGTCCGTGTGGCCTGGTTAACATTTTAATGAAGAAGCCGCATCCAGAGTCCTGCCACAAACTACACACTAACTCGCACAATGATTAACACTGCAAATACGTGCGGACAATACAACAGTGATCTGCAAACTCATTGACATGAGACGCATGCGGACACACTGTGGACACAGGCCAATGAAACACACACAGGAGGACACATAGGAACACATGGTACCCTTCCTTTAGTCCAAATTGAGAAAACCTTGGTTAATGTCCGAATCTTTTACTCTTTATCTGGGGTCACATAGTATTTGTACAGCATTTTGCTCAGTTATCAGTTCAATCTTTTCTAGTGACCCAAAATTGCAAACAAAACAACGTACAATAAATAAATAACAATACACAAAAAAACATTTAAATAAAAAGAACACACAGATAATGGTCATTTATTCTTAAATACAAAGTAGTGAGAAAAAATAAGGCCGAATGTTATTCTTACTGATGTGAATGATTACAAAAATTATAAGACCCAGTACACACCCTTGCAACTGATGGACCGGACAAGTTTTCCCATGAATCCAAACCCAAATGTCAAGCTTCCAAACCCACAATAATAAAGATGATTGGAGGAAACGGCTGAAACTCTTTTTACAACACAGCACATTTGAAAAATAAAGTCGAAGCAATTAGGAATGTTTTTGTTTTCTTTTTCTTTTCCGAGAAAGGCAATTTTCTATGATGATGAGAGGCAATTTTAAGATTGTGGGTGAAATGACCCCTTAGGTTGTGGTGAAATAACCATAAACGACTAACATGAGGGTCGAACAGCTGTCATTCCACCACCCGTACTGTACAGGAAGTGAGAGATCCCTAAACTTGGGTCAAATGTTCAAATGTATAACGATGATCTTGTTTTGAATGAGGCAGCCAATCCCCTTCCTCGCCATATACACATTATCCAACTAGTGATCTGCAAGACATATGTTAAAGGGGCTACATAGGGGTTGTTTTCAAACCAGATGCAAATGTTTTCGGAGAGAAGACTGCAGAAACACATACAAGGAAGTCGGCGAAACTTCAGTTTGCTAGTGCTGCCACTGTGTCGAATGCTCTCCTGCTCTCTCTCACACTCTATCTGCTCATTTCTTTCTTTTTATCTCTCTTTCTCTCTCACAAACACACACACAGCACATCATAATGTCTTCCGCAGCTGTCTCTCCGGGGCAGGCGGTGTAAGGGGTGATATGATGAAGAGGGTGAAAGAGAAGCAAGTAAGAAGAGGAAAGAGGAGGAGGAAGGGATGTAAATCCTGGGGGTCACTGCCACTGGAGTTGGATTCCTTCAAAACAGTTGTTGAAAGCTTCTGCTGCATGCATGGGAAAATGTGTTCGCACTGACACACACTCAAGTGACTATACATAGTGTTTCCTGTCCTACTGCCTCTGTGTTTAGGTGATTGTGTGCTGAGGGGGAAATGGGTGGGGTATGTCTTGACCAGGTGTGTTTGATCAAACACACACACCTTGATAGCCAAACACAGCTCAGGAGATCTGGATAAAGAAAGGAGGCAGATCGGAGGGAGATTTCTTTACGTTTCCCAGGAAGGGATACAGCAGCAGGTGAGCAGTGGGACTTTCCAAACCGAATATCCTACTGAGAAGTACAATGGAATGTAATGCTCCCCAAGATCCCCCAAACACATCCCCACTTTTCTTTATTCAACGGCATCTATCTGGGCTTGTTATATAATAGTCTCAGAGCACATTAAAACACACTTAACTACTGGACAAAAGGAGCTACAGTTTCAAAGGGTACATGGTTGAGTGTAATGTAAAGCCATTTTTGAGAAATAAACTCAGGACAATTTCAGGTCCAACGTTTTTATGTTCACACTTGTTGCTCAAAACAGGAGAAACCGTCTCACTTACTGGAAATCAATGCCTGGTTCCATCATGGAATGGCAGCTTGGTAGATCGTAGAGGAAAAACGACATGACTAGATTACACTGGGGGCATCTTGCTGGTTCATCATTTGCTAATAAACAACCGAAATGCTTGTCGTTCCTTGAATTTTTCTGACAATCGCAGTTTTTTTTGTCTCCTTTAGTGTCTTCACTTAGATGTTTTTGGTTTAGTTTTCTTCAGTTGGCTGTCAGCCGGCTGGCCTTCGACTTGGAGGAGAGAAAACCTATGTGGGTGCATCTGTAAATGATTGTTCCTCCTCAACCTCCAATGTTTGATTTCTTCCAGTTTCATGCCAGCTGAGATGGAAGGGGTATTGGCAATCCATTTAGAGTTATCAACAAATAATTGCTCCATTAGCATGGGCTCAATCAGCCAGACTTTGTACGAGGAAGTTAACAGAGTAAAGTCCGTTTGATGTCAGAATGATTGTGCATTCTGCAAATACAACCCCCTCCAGGTAATGTCTAGATATGTCAAGGCTGCAGCGCATGTGCATGAGGAGACTGGAAGGAGTGACAGTATAACAGCATTAGAAAACACCACTGATGGTATAGTTTCTGCAGAATCACATTGTTATAATTTTGCGAGCATCCTTGAGAAGCAACATAGTTGGAGGAGTCCCCGCCGATGGCTATAAACATTACCTTTAACACATTTGGGTTAGTGTTTGAATTAAACATCTCTGAACACTCACTGCAGTAGAATTCCAATTGCATTGCTATTTCTTTGTATTATAGACACTGTTAAAGTTTGACAGCTATCCCAGCTAGCAATTATCGGTTCAAGGGCCGCTCCTCTAACATTGCTTTTGGCTTATGAGAATGCTTTTGTTATGTATTGTTAAAATGTGTTAAGTTTATAACATTTTCTCATGTGCCTTTTTTGAAAAGATTATTCCTTCCATATTCCTCCATTCCATACACTTTGACTCAAGCGCTCAACAAAGAGAACCATAAACATCTTGTTGGAAAATGACCAATTACATTTACTTCCTTGAGGTACTTAGCTTGAGTACTTTCATTTCCCATTACTTGTGTAATTCTGTATTTGTGTGGCTGACGTACTGAATATACTGAATGAACGGAATGTTCTTGTAATCAGTGCTCACATTCATCCAATCCACACCTTTACCTTACTTGGCACCTGCACTGCACAGTAATTACTCAGCACAGATTTCATTCAACTAACCTTAACCACACACAACACACAGATGCTTTAACACACACACCACAAACTAAAGTGTATGCACAAATAGGGACTTGCACAGTCTGGAGTTTAAACTCACACAGTTGACATACAGTACATTATAAATTAAATGAGCACTCAAACACACACCAATTAAAACATTTGAGAAAATAGCACTCCTGGTCAATGTAATTGCTCAGCAAAATCATTCTGTATTGGTACCTGTTGCATTCAACAGTATTTTTTGAATCGTACATTAACTGGACCAATTGCTCATTAATTCATATTGTCTGACAAAAGTGGTTTTAATCTCAATGAGACTTTAACCTGGGTAAATAAAGCGTATATATACACACACAAATCACACCCATTTACAAGTGCACTCACACACACTCAGAAAGCAAACACACATACACACACACACACACACACACACACACACACACACACACACACACACACACACACACACACACACACACACACACACACACACACACACACAGTGAATGAGCGTGGCTGGAGGTGCCTGGTGTTGTTTTCTGACTCATATTACAGCTCGCTGATGCCGCTCCATGCAACTCTTTCTGTGGCCGCGGCTCCCATTCCTCTGAAGCCACATCAAGGAGCACTGGCTTCCCTGCTAAACAGACGCCTCACCAGCCTCGCTGCTGGGTCCCACCAACCTTGAGGAAGAGACGGAGAGAGTCCTCCACCATTATATGCAGATTCATTGGAATCTAATGTGGAGGATGTGGCTGGCTATCTCAGATGCTGTTTATGTAACCAGGAAGAGAAATATTGAATGTTGAATAGGCCAAATCCAGAATAAAGCCTTCCCTTCTCTGCCTTTTGTCTCACTGGGTGAACGCTCCCCTGCTGCCCTCCACTTTATAATGGCTTAATGAGCACTAAACAGAGTCATTATGGACCAAATGACCATGTGTTTAAGCTTGGTTTGAAAAATGTGGGCGATTTACAAAGTGATGATCATCTGTACAAACTAAACTGTTTGTGCCTTGGACTGAGCTGTTGTTTTCCAGGCGGGTTTAAAAAGAAAAAAAAGTAACATGCCTGTGTGTGATCAACCATCATGCAACTCCACTCTGCTGCTGTCATGCTTTGTATTAGACCGCCCCCTTGTGTTGGTATGTCCCCTGTCTCCGTCTTCTCACCCTCTTTCTCTTCGTGCATGAAGTTATCTTACAGGTATTAGTGCCGGGGGAATCTTGACTTGAGTGAAACCAGCAGATGTTGAGGTGATAATGACTCTCAGAGTCCTCTCGTTCTTGGCTCGGGAAGTTTTCCCAGACTTTATGTGCTGAGTCAGCTAAATTAATAGAACAACAAGTGCTCAGGGAGTTTGTGTGTGTGTGTGTGTGTGTGTGTGTGTGTGTGTGTGTGTGTGTGTGTGTGTGTGTGTGTGTGTGTGTGTGTGTGTGTGTGTGTGTGTGTGTGTGTGTGTGTGTGTGTGTGTGTTTGTGTGTGTGTGGATGGTGAAAGATGGAAAGATCCTGCTTGCTGATGCTCCCAGCTCACGCACTCTCCAAACACACAGATTCTCAATGAGTCCCAGATTTTTAAGTCATCGTTGGACCCAAGCATCGACCACATATTCTTTTATTTCCTGTTTTTGTCAGCTTGTAATTCACTCCTGTGTCACTTGCCGTCAAGACAGTAATAAATGTGTCACGCTTAAAGGCAAGAAAGGAGACGCTGTGCCGTTTCTGCTCCGTTGATCCGAGCACAATCCGGGGGCCTTATTGCACTTCATTTTCAAGATGTTAAAAACGGTGAGAACTACATTTTGGAGTGTTGGAAACAGGTGGGGTTATCTTACCACACTGCCTTGAGTAAGAGCGTTTTGTGATACTTGATACTTGTTTTCCCCCCCGACAGATTTCACAAGATCCTTCCCACCACTAGATTGTTCTGACAGCTGCATTTTCTTACTTTGCAGAGAAGACTTTCACATGAAAACCTTTGATGAGCTCATACTGACAATCAGGCATCGATACACCCTAAACTTAAATGAAAGTAGCATCGCTAACAGCTCAGAAAAAGTTCATGCTGTATTTAACAGTGTTATTTTTCAAAATAAGTAATTGAATGATTAAGCTTTGGCCATCAGTGACGCTGTGGGATTAGAACCTGTAAACATCAGACATAACTGTGAGTTTAATGTTACCTGGAACGTCTGAACATCAGCTCTCCAGAAAGAGACATGGATCACCTTAGGTGAAATCTTTATGTTGTAAAATGTATATACTTAAAAACAGGTCTTGGCACGTTGCTTCTCATGTGTGATGAAACCTAGATTACACTCAAATTGTCTCATAAAAAATAAATATAGTGTAGCTATATGTTAACGAGTAAAACATATATTTAATACAGCTTGCACAATAACAAAAGTTTAAGAGAGTGTTTGACGATTACACCCTAATGTCATCATTTTACAGGACGATCATCAATCACATCATACTAGAAATATGTGCCCAATGGAATCCAGACCCTAGTTGGGTGCAGGCCTGTACGATGTTATGTGGACCCATTGGACTGCTGGTTCTCAAGAAACTACAAGGATAATGGCAGCTAACAGCGGCAAAGAAATGTTTAACGCTGTCCTATTATTATGCTTTTTGGGGTTTTCCCTCTTCAGTGGTGTGTTATATAGGTTTTTGCTTGTTAGTGGCTGCAAAGGCCAAAATCTAAAGTTCCCTCCAGAAGGAGTTTCTCTCCCACACACTCCCCCACTGCCAGAAACTTCTCCATTGAACTCTTTTGTTTACTTCCATAACATAATGACATCACTATGTAACACATGCTTTTATTGGCTAGTGCTCCACACATTGTAAGTGATAGGGTAAGGGGTGGGACAACTCTAAGCAGTTGACCAATCACAACAGAGCCAGCCAACTAACCAATCAGAGCAGACTGGGCTCTGGTTTCAGACATAGGGTGAAAAGACATGCTGCAGCACAGGCAGTATGAGAAAAATAAAGAGCTTTTTGAACATTAATGCCTTGAGACACGTCACAGTAGAGGCACAAAATATGAACCTGAAAATTAGCCCTTTTAAATGTTCACAGCAGTGAGACGATTGGCTCACAGAGGCAAAATGTGATTGGTTGAAGTGGATTGCTGAGTTTAATTTACTAGCAAGTAAAAACATGGCTCTTCCATTAAAGCCTTCCTAGTTTTAGTTTGTATGTTTCCCCCCAGAGGTCAGAGTTCATACACTGTTTTCCAAATGAGAAAAGATGATGTGACAGTTTCTCCTGAGAGAACTTCAACACTGACAATGCGCTAATGATTAGAAACCTGTAGGGATGTTAGTAACATGATGAAGAATGGCACGGGCAGTGTTTGTGTATGTGTGTGTGAGGAAGCCGGGTTCTTAGTTCAAACCTCTTGACCTGGAACAGATCCTCAGCAAGCCTGTGTGACACTTTCCAAAACTAATTCATCTCCCTGAGCAAGGTAGCTTTCAGTGCATACCTCGGACACACGCACACACTTGTGTATTAACAGTACAGTGTATGTTTAACTTAGGAGCTAGAATAGTCCCCGAGTGAGAGGTGTTGATGGATGGATGTCAAAAGGCAATGACCTGCCTGGGTCACCTCTATTTCCCAAACCACATTAACTGGGTCATCAATCAGTGTGTGTGTGTGTGTGTGTGTGTGTGTGTGTGTGTGTGTGTGTGTGTGTGTGTGTGTGTGTGTGTGTGTGTGTGTGTGTGTGTGTGTGTGTGTGTATGTTTTGCAAGTACAATGTTACAGCATGTAAATTGCAAGCATAAATCCATATGTACTGGCAATACACTCATCAGGAGCACACACACACACACACACACACACACACACACACACACACACACACACACACACACACACACACACACACACACACACACACACACACACACACACACACACACACACACACTCAGAGAGGGATAAGCATCTGTAATGTTGACCTGCAGGACCTTATTACTGCAGCCACTCAGGATACAAAACATCAGCCTGATTAGTGAAAGACCTGAAAAAATAAACAGGGAAAGATTGAGAGAGAGGGAGGAGGATGGTGGAGGAAGGGGAGAGAGGTAAGATGAGAAATAGAGGGTAACAACTTAACCTCACACTGCCGGAGACCCTGTGGATGCATTACTATGTGCGAAATGGGGAGAACACACACATGGAAACACATCCACATACTTGTTTTTCTTTCCTTACACTTGTATCTCTGTCCAGCATGCACACACACACTCACTCACACACACACACACACACACACACACACACACACACACACACACACACACACACACACACACACACACACACACACACACACACACACACACACACACACACACACACACAAAACAATGCACACACGCCTAATCACGCATCTGGGTGTGATGACATTTAGATGAAAATGTCCCCCGATTCCACAACAAATTTGATCTTTGACCTCAATAGCCTATTCATGACTTGACTTCGCTAGCTTATGCAGAAAGACCCTTTGACTACCAGACCACAGGAAGTCAAATGGGATTAAAGAGGAAATGATGTCATGAATTATTTTCGGGCGATGATAGAGTTGGTGGAAAGTGCATTGATTCATGTGGAGGAAAACGGTATCTAAGATCTGCTCGTAAATTGAGCATTTCCGTCCCACTCTCACATGGCTATTTTTCCTCTCAAACACGCATGCACAAACACAAACCTCTCAGTCACCTACATTTCCACTTTGCAAATTACAGCCTGAATTATAACTAATGTTCCCAGCAAAAAAAGTCAGTCAACGGTTTAGCAGCGCCACAGCTCAGTGCTTGTGATGAATGAGGAAAATCTCAGCTACAAATCTTATCTTGGCCCTGTGTGTGTGTGTGCGTGTGTATGTGTGTTTCCTTCCAGCTGTGCTACCGCATGGCCCAGTCCACTCTGATTTAACCCTAGGTTATATAACAATTGGCAGATGCAATTGTAGACTGTGTGAGAGTAAATAATTACATATATTTCTGTAGATGTATGTATGTGTAGAAGTATGGTTGTGTGTGTGTGTATGTGTGTGTGTGTGTGTGTGTGTGTGTGTGTGTGTGTGTGTGTGTGTGTGTGTGTGTGTGTGTTTGTGTGTGTGTGTCTCTGCCCTACCTACAAAAAAACTTGCTCCTGTAAAATAGGGGTTATCTGAAATGACCATGCAGATGTTTACAACAGCGATCAAAGAGGCTACAATTCTCTCTCTCTCTCGCTCTCTTTCTCTCTCTCTCACACACACACACACACACACACACACACACTTCAGCCCTGTAGGCATGTGCACAGTGTAATACGCACATGCCACAGTGACACACTCACACCAGTGTGAATGGCATTACAAGAGCTGAGGAATCCGGCTGCTGGATATTTCCTCCATTCCTCTGTCAACCATTCATCTCTCGCTCCAAAGGGAGGAGGGGGAGCCCGGGGCGAGAGAGGTATACAATGGATTGGAGATGGAAAGAGAGAGAAGGAGAGACGGTCTCTTCATTCACTCGCTGGCGGTTGGCCAAGAACATTCTGTCCTGGTTTGTTTGTGGGGGAAATAGAGAAAATGTTTCTATTCCTCATGAACCTGACCTTCCTGTCTAGCTCTCTGTCCGTTTACCGTCCGTACCATTCCCCATCTGTCTGCACACAGATCCATAGAGGAGCTGACACAAAAATTTGAAAGCAATATTAATTTCTTACAGGATAAAAAAGCAAGTGATTCAAGATAGTCAATTCCTATGTACTTAGCTGTGCATGTAGATATACTGTAGGTGCATTTCTATCCTCCTTTTTTCATTTGCATATTTTGAATTTGGGCATACAACCTAAAAAAAATAACAAAAAAAACAAGTCATTTTATATCGCATATCATTCTTTTCTGCTGTGGAAAATGTGATGTATCAATATGGCACAATCAGAAAAAGTTCAATGGAAATGCATGTAGTGCAAAAAAAGACAAAATGACAGCGAAGGAATCATTTTTTGTTATTCATAATTCATTTTTTTCTAAACTGCTACAATGCATATTTCAGTGTTGACACAAACATTGTGGTGTGGAAAGGGTTTTTTGTTGGAGAAAAAGGGTGGTCGAACTGTGTGCCCTGGCTTCTATTCTAACCAAGGTCCTCTTCACTAGTTGAAGTCATAATTATGGGCCTGTGTCCACTTTCTTCTGAGCACCAGCTTCTTTTTACTATTTTTCAATAAGGAGAGAGTGCATGCTGCCTCTAGTAAAAAGGTTTGACCCAGCATTTTCCGAGAGAGCTGCCAATTTTGTTCATCCAACCCGATAGTTTGAGTTGAAAATATCTCAACTTTTCAGAACAGTGTTGTTTCGGCTGTTTCTTGCAGATGAACATTTAACAAAATGATCGACGCGAATGGTTAACATTGCTTTTGGTATGTGTCAGTACTTTTATTGCTGTATGCGGGTCATCCTCCGTACTCTACGGCTGTCAGATTGACAGGTTGAAAGCTCATTCATACAAAGTGGGAGAGCAAGCATCTCACAATTGGTCTTTATAGTGAAAAAAATAGTAAAAGATAGTGTGCTCTTCATGAGATGTGTCAAGGTTTGATACCCCATTCCTTAATCATCACGCAACAAGAGAAGCTAACAGACAGCTAACAACTTGAGACACCATGAATTTACTTCATTGGCAAAAAGGCCAATGGTTTTAGAGAAGTGAATTGTGAACGTTTTCTGGATACTTAACTCCTCCAAATCAGCTCAGTCAGAGCCAGCTGTTGTAACTACTTAGCATCATTAGGGGGGAACTCCTTGAGGCTTGTGTCAGAAGCAGCTTTAAACTCCAAACTAAATTGCATGACATGTTAATGGATATGTTTAAAGTATATTTACCTGTCTGTCTGTCGTTCTGCCTGCATAGACCGCAGTGCAGCCCATGACAAAGAGACACACAGACAAACAGTCTAAACACAACCAGCTGTGCGCTGGACTGCGAGCACCCCTGTCACACACACACACACACGGTCAGTCACACAAGCCAGTGTGTATACAGTATGAACATATAGATGAATACACAGGGTTGTATACTATAAATTAAACAAGACAGAATATAACAAATACATTTAGTTTTATATGAACTATATGTCTTTCTGAAGCTAATTGCATTGTTAGTTCTTCTACTTTATCTTTTTGACTTATTCATGCTCAAAAGCAAGCACTGCTGTGTATCCACTGAGCATTTGTATTTCACCATTAATGCAAGTACATGGCGCACAAATCCACTTGGTCTAACAATCAATAAAAGCCTCTTTGTTAAAAATATATTAGAAGCATTAGGCCTCTCTACGGGCCTTGCTGTGCCATAAACACCACTTATTAAACTGTACGAATTGGCATTATCCAGCACAGATCTGACAGAAAAAAAATGTATTTTCAGTGCTGCCTTGGCTGGCGTATATCAGTAACAGCCTCTATATGTTATTAGCGAGGGTGTGTGGAAAAGCTATGATGACAGAAGAATATGTGCCATACAGCACGGAGCTATAAATGGAGAATGAGCTCAATGTGAATTGAGGAGTATTAGCGTGCATTTCATCACCGCAACCAATTAAGAGAACAGTGGAGTTTATTTGTTCACTGTGACCGGGGAGAAGTCGGCCAACGTTCACTGACAGCTCCTAAGTATCTGTGCCGAGACTGTGATGAAAGTGATGATATTGATTATTAAGAAAAAGGAATCTAAGAGGCCCAAAAGAAAACAAGTATGAAGTTTAATACTCAACTACTGGAGCATGCACCTCTAAGGTCAGCTGAATCTACAATACATATCTGCCCCTATTACACTGCAGGAACTTAAAAACCCACAGCCTGAACTTTTAAGAACCTTGTAATATAAGGTTTAACTATGTCATTTTTATAAGCTGTTGGCATGCCAGTAAAATAAGTGGTTGTCAGACTGTAATAGATGTTTATATGCTGATGATGAACCTAGGGCAATAGTGGGTCAATGGTCCAAACCAAGCAGGCCTGAACATTGATGTTTGTCGAAGAAGCACCATTGTTCCTTCCTCTTCAAACTGAAGTCATGGTTTCTGGCTGATACAAGTTGCTGCTTGGCTGGCTCATGAGTGAAATGTTGGATTCAAGCCTATTTACGCAACCATCAGATGCATGGCAACATTTCAATATTAGTCGGAGCAAGAATTTGAATATTAGACGGAGCAAGAACAAGTCAGGAGACGCAGTCAATAAAGGCCGCCTACGGCTGTGGGAGGGACTGATGGATGGGTCCCGTGTGAAACCATAAGTATATGGATAAGCATAAAAATATTGCAATCCGAACCACAATCTTTTCATAAACCCAACTATTCATTCACAACATTATCCAACTTTGAATCGAAAGTTTACCCAGTTTGTTAGAAAGTGATCTAGTGCCCATACCAATAGTCCTTATGTGCTGATTTGGGAATTTGAGTGGGTTGGCTTGGTGTGTGTGGAACCAGGGTTGGTGGGAATGGTGTAAGTGAACTTAGATGGAAAAGTAGCCAGCTCTACAACCAAAACAATGAACTGTCAAACCAAAAGCTCAAAGCGTGAATGCTAGTAGAAAGAAAAACAGTGAAAAAAATGACTAAGATTTTCCCTTCCTTGGCGCTTCCTCACACCTGACTCACTCTGCCTCAGGCTATCTGCTGTTTCACAGGTAGCAGCTCATCAAAATGAGTGACAACTGCTTGTGTGGAAACTGGAGCACCGCTGACAATACAATTTCTGCCTCTGGGCAAGAAGTTGCATATTGGAGCTTCAAGTTTTGACTTGCAAAATTTGAAGCATGATCAATTCAGGATGCTCCTAACAGGTTTTAAATCAAGAAATCACAGCAACTAATGAATCTCAAAACTGTTATCTGTCTGGTGGAGACACCAACAGTTTAAAGTATATCACCAGTCTCTGTTACGACATGTTTCGAGTAAACTTTGTTTTTACACAGCAAAAAAAAATCTCATATCTACCTCTAAGTCTAAGCCAAACAATGCTATATCACTGGGCTTTGATTTTCACTGCACCACAGCCTTTAACACACACTCTCCCAACTCAAGGGTCAGTGTGTAAAGGGTCCACCTTCCTCTCAGTCTTTGAAAGCAGTCAGAGCATTCAGCAGCTGTAATACTCTACTGTTGACTTCATGTTGACTTAGCCATTAAAAGCTGTAGCAGGTTTAAAATCAAAACCGGGTCAACTGTTTGGCTTGGACTTAGCGGGCCTTAGAAATGTAGACCTGAGCTGGGTTAAACACTTGTACCTCTGACTCAGTCCTCATATAGGTTGCTGGTGCGTATCAAAAAGAAGAAAGTCATTCGGATCTATATCCTCTTATCTGGTAAATCCACAACTCTGAGACTGAGCCTCAAGCTGAAAGCAGACAAGGTAGTGAAAAAGAAGATGTGTGTTTGTGCATGTGTGCAGATTGGTAATTATTTGCCGTGGCTCAAATAAAACAATAAACAGAGGAAGCGAGGGATTGTTCCTGTCAACCTGACTGTCATGGCAGGCTCAACATCTTGATTTCAACATTCCATCAGTCTTCACATTTCATTTCTGACTCATTTGTTTGTTCTCCTTGAGTTTGCTCTTTGAAAACATGGAACATTTTAAGAAAAGTTCCAACATCATTGGAGTATTTAATTATATTTTTCTCTCAAAACGTTTTAAGATGCAATAACTCTTTTATTTTGTTCAAATGTGCATGCTCATGCAACTTTTATTAACACCCATCACATTCCATTGTTACAACCTATTACATCTTGTACAAGTTGCATGAACACGCTCCCTTTTCACTTTTACTTTGACGAGGAAATGTTGGCAGATTTATGGACAACGTGTTATTTTGGTCTAAATGGTCCATTGATGGGTAAACTTAAAGAATGGCTTGTTTTATTGAATCAAAGTGGAGTCAGAACTTCACGCCTCTGGTCTGTCTGCTTCTACTGAAACCAGCTTTCAACCCCTCAGTCCCTTTTACTTGTTTTTGTACACAAAACCACTTAAACTGTAGGTTGGTCTCTGGGAATGGTTGGAGACAAGATATGAAAGTGTATCCTCAGAATTCCATCACCCACCTGATGAGTCATCTTAGCTGTCTTCCGTGCCTGGGTCCAGGACTGAGAGTTTCTGCTTTGATCCGACTTTACTTACTTGTCTGGCATAATATCATGAAACAGACTCCAGAGGGTTAAAAACTGGAATTTGCCCAATCCGCAGAGTGGGACCGGCGCCAATGTCAATCTGTGGTCAAGCGCTGTCATCTATGTGATGGAAACAAGGAGGAGTAATAAGTAACCGGCAACTGTTAGGTATAAGAAAGACGCAGCTCTCGAAACTGTTCTCAATAGATCTAAAGTGCTTTTAGTGCACTCTGTTACACTATCAAAAGTGTCAACCAAACCGTCCCCTGGTGACAGATGAAGCCAATGCAGGAGTTCCTTTAACCTGCATTCTTTCAAATGACCAGCAGGAGGCAACTACTCTAGTGAAGTCCGAAAATGAAGTCCGGGTTTAAAGGTGCCTAAAAGAAAATGACCCTGATTGTCACTTGATCAATAACCTTAAACCTTTACCTTATGAATGAATGGTATCAATCATTGTTCAACACAGCATGATGTTCACCTTGGTCCTATTTTACAATAAAATAGCCACTTAAGCAGAGTGTGCTTTAGGTTATGGCTACCTTGTGTTTTACAAGTCACGAAACCAACATTTTCCAGTTTGGATGTTGCCTGTTTTTTTACCTTAAAACTTTCCTGAACTAAAGGCAAGGCAAGTTTACAACACCTTTCAACACAAGGCAATTCAAAGCGCTTTCCAAAAATGTAGAACATTAACAAATAGTGTAGAGGAATCACATTATGAAATGGTCATTAAAAAGCAAAGAGAAAAATAAACATAACAAGCTAATATAGAATAACATTATTCAATGCTTGAATAAAAGTTACATAAGATATGAAAGGTTCAAATAAAAGCAGCGGCAAAAAGAAAAGTCTTCAGCCTGGATTTAAAAGAAGTTTGTGTTGCAGTGGACCTGCAGGTTTCTGGTAGTTTGTTCCAGATATTTGGAGCATAATAACTGAACCCGCTTCTCCATGTTTAGTTCTGACCCTGCAGACAGAAAGCAGACCCGTCTCTATTTTCATTTTTGCTGTAACAATGTAAAATTCCCCTCTGTGGGACGAATAAAGCTATTCTGATTCTGATTCTGAAGACCTGAGAGTCCTGAATAGTTCATAATTTAGCAGGAGATCAGACATATATTTTGGCCCTAAACCATTTAGTGCTTTATAAACCAGCAGCAGTATTTTCAAATGAATTGAAAACACACTGCACATTATGTTTCCAGTTCATGAAAGTGATAATGATAAAATGATGTTTGATTCAGGCAGATTCTTTAGTGATTGATTCCAAAAAAGGAAATGTCAGACTGAAAATGTAATGTCTGATGTGTCAGTCGTCTGATTTTAGGCATCACTCATTCAACAGAAACACACACAAACACATCTTTGTCACTCCCACGTTCTACACTGGGACATGGGTGATGTATTTCATTCTGTATGTTCGCACATTATTAAAGAGAACAAAGTGCAACCCAAATATAGCTGCTGTCTTCTGCCGCTGATAGAGCATCTGCTGGCTTCATTACTCAGCGCTCAGTTAAACAGTCCAGCTGGGGTCCTGGGACCTGGAAATACTGAGGAGATGACGAATACACAAACACAGGAGCATGTGCAGACAAATGTGCTTTATCTGTCAGTTCAGCCAGATATGAAGTTCCTTGGTGGGTTCCTCCCTAGACATGCAGGCAAGCACACTAGCACATGATATTACAAACACTTTCTTATGTTCTCGTGGATGGTGTCTGTACAAATGATGACGCACATCTCTTCAGTTATGCTGCTTAGATCTTCTCAAGTTTACATGTAATGAATACAGACCAAAGAGAGGGAGGACAGCGTAGACTTTTATAGCAGGACAGGCTGTCTAGCTTGGATAGGAGAGACCTTTTCGACATTTTTTGTACCCTAGAGGCAGGGTGTAGACCATCAAACACCTGATTTGAATCCTTATTTCATTTTACCATAATATACTTTGGCCAATAGGAAACATCCATGCTTAGTCATCTTTTTGGGACATACCCTGAGTTCAAAAGCCATTAGTTGAAACCATCGACTATATATCAGTGATGTCACCTATTGGTTTGTGGAATATGGTTTTGAAAGCCAGAAGTTTTCCTTTTTGGCAATCGACATCTTGTTTTTTTGGAACCATTAGTGACACAGAGGGTAGAACGGATCGCTGAACAAAACCAACTGAGATTCCGGGAAAAAAATTAGGTTTCATGCAAGGAATCATGGACACCCTGAGGAACAACTAAACAAGTTGAGAAATGGGACCAACCAAGGACCAAAGTGAATGCAACCTTGGCCTTGATAGCATATTTTTCTTTTAATTAACCAGCTGTTTTTACTAACTGTTTACATGTACAGTTTTTTTTTTCAAATTCTAATTTCAACTGCTCTGAGATGGACAAAAAGGGTATTCTTATTCAGTGTGTTCTTATTCTTCTGGTTTTTAACAAAAGACCTGTCTGTATTCAGTTCAGTACATGCTCTTGATTGTTTATTGAAGACATTTCTGTGGCAGGCTAACCTTAATCCAACCCATGATAACTATAACACAGCCTGACAGTAATGTCACAATAACTTGTTTATCTGCTGATCCATAGAATAGTATAATACTATTTCACCAGCCTCTATTATCATCCCACTTGCAAGGCAGTTTGGTTCAAGTAACAACACTGCAGCCATACTGCTCACCATTGGCCAGTTATCTGAGAAATAATATTTTCTTTCTGAATTAGCATTCTGGAATATGTACCAAGGCTGCTGGCTTTAACATAACAAGGCAACAAATCATTGGCAGGCAGACATGCCAACCCACAAACAGACAAGCAAGAACTTACAGGCAGAGACATACAATACGGTACATACACACATACTGTAAGCATCCCCACAATGCGTCAGCTGGGTAGTTATTGTGTAGAGCAGTGTAAACAGGAAACATGTCGCAGGACCTTGCAATTTGTCATCAGACCTCCCAATGGGTTGGTACACAGATGAACAATAAGGCGATATGCTAAAAATACACACACACACAGACACACACACACAGACACACACACACACACACACAAACCTGCATCCATGTGCCATTTGTGTGACATTGCATGTGTGCATATGTGCAAGTATGTACATGCATGTTTGTGTGCAATGTTATCTTCTGTGTGTGTGTGTGTGTGTGTGTGTGTGTGTGTGTGTGTGTGTGTGTGTGTGTGTGTGTGTGTGTGTGTGTGTGTGTGTGTGTGTGTGTGTCTGTGTCTGTGTCTGTGCGTGTGTGTGTGTGTGTGGTTTGCTCTGTTGGTTTGGAGGCAGAGAAACAAACAAACTTATGGTCTATTCTGGAGACTGGGGTAATTTCCTGGTACACAAAGCAGGATAAGTCCTGGACCAGTGAAAATAGAGAGCAAGAGAAAGAGAGAGGAGTGGACAATGTGTATTTCTTCTTCGTCTCACTGTTTTCACAGGAAATGACGGGCTTCATTGATCAGAAAAAATCTCTTTCATTTGCAGTTTAGGTAGAATAAAAATCACTAGCACTAACAGCTATATTAAACGAAGGGAGATACAACAACAAAATGTAAAATGACAGCACATAAACATAATTGTGGGTTTCGTATTTGTTTGGTTGGGTAAGGAGAGTCGGGGTAAGGAAGAAGCTATCGCAGCTCATTAGCTACGTCACCAACGTACACTGTAGAATTACCTTCCATTGTTGGACTACAAACCAACAGAGCAATGTTTTTTTGACAGCTGTGAGACAGGAATCAACGGTACAGATGTGTTTGTTTTATAAACTGTGTAAACGTATTGTTCCATTTGCAGTACAGCTAAGCTAATGAGCTAACTGGCTGTTAAGAAGCTTAGTAACTCTTAGAGCTTAAAGAGAGGTCCTATGGAATGGACGAGCAAATAACAACTTTTGGTGTGACCAAAGCTTAACCAAACTACAAAAATTGTCCCAACTACGAGAAAGTCACAAGTTTGATCCGTAGGCTGTATACGTAGCCCCCTGATGTCATCAATTTGTTTGACAATCGTTTAGAAGCCTCAAGTTTTGCATTTTGGTTCTCGATATCTTAATTATTTTGAGCCACTAGTTCCAAGATATGGAATTGTGAGTCTCTATCCTTGATCCAGGTTTCATGGCAGCGACTTGTCACAAGGTAACCACACGCGGTAGCATAACTTGCTTACTCTATCTTGCTTTTAATGGTACCAACACTTGCTAAATAAACATCATGCTGTATTGAAGAAGTCTTCAGACCAGTGATTAAGGCCAAAAACTCCTTAGGTAAATGTTTACTAACATACTTAATCAAATGAGAAGTTTATTTTTCGTATAAACTTCTATACAATTTATCTAAAAAATGTTGGATATCCAGACCCCTGCTTGATATTAGGGGAGTGTAGATTTTAGGCTCTTCGTCATTGACTTTGCTTTACAGAATTGGAGTTCTACGTCCAATTATTTTATAAACTCTAATGTTTGAGACAAAAAAAGACAAATTTCCCTGCTCAGCGTTAACAGCTCTAGATACAGCCAGGCAGCATAATGCGTGATTTCTATTTTTTAGAGGCGCAATTAAATTGGGGAATCACACAGCAGGTAAAGAGTGCTTGAGTGAAAGCCTGCGGTTTGTTTCCTCTGACTGATATGTTACGCAGTTAAAGCTTGAATCCGCCTGCACATGCACATGCAGCCCATACTGATGTAATTGGAATGACAAAGAACAATGTTATCATTCTGCCATCTGAAAGGACTCATTCCACATACACACACATACTGGGCAGATGAAAGCAGTACATATTATACATTGCTTTGGCTGTACTCAATCTGTCATAAATTAACAGTGCGTTTCCTATATTTAGTTTGGAGCCAGGCCAAATGTTCACAGCCTGTATGTCTGACTTACTTTCTTCATAACGTATCACTGGTTAAGATTTGGGCTGTGGATCAGCCCTGCATGTTCATATACACGCACACATGCACAAGTCATTAATGTGCGACCCCCACTAAAACACTTAAACCCTTACAGATTACTCTGGGGGTAAGCCCTCTGATGATTTTTATTTGAAGTGTGGAGAGCTTGTTTCAGTGCAGCACATTTAAAATATTTTTAAAGCTTAATTGACCACGAACGTGACTTAAGATTTTTCTCTCTATCTGTGCTCAACTGTTTTCTTTCTGCACTGAAACAAAGAGGGCTTGTGTGTCTGCAAAGTCTGGGTATTATGATTAACGCTTTGATTACTGAGGCTATATTTGGAAGAGATGTAAAGTGGGCAATAAGGGAGGGGTAGAGACATTAGGTGAACTTCCAAACACCTGTTTTTATGCACACTTCAGCACGAAACATCAACAATTTGACAAATCTTGAAACATCGTAAAAAAACTTTAAAGGCGGAAATGTTTGTGTGTCAATAAAAGTAAAATGCAACCAAGTGCAATTGAAATGATAATGTCAGCTTATGCTTTGGAAGTCCACGTAAAATCAACAGATTTAAAACATCTCCTCACCGCTCTACACAGATCTGATTTAACTCAAATTAAAATATTATAAATAAACATCAATTTCAGTTCTATGTTGTTTTCCACCATTTGAGGTCCGACTAGCACTCCTTTTGTTATCGTGTTGCATCCTCTCTTTTTCTGCAGTAGTAGAACAAAAATATGCGTAACAACTGTAGATGAAAACATGGAATAATTTCCGGTATCTTTAGCTGTTTTTTAAATGTGTATCAAAAGGAGTTAAGGAAGGAGAGAAGTTAGGGTGATGTAGTCGGGAACAATGAAACAGCACAATACTGTAGGTGGTAAAGCTCATCATTGTTGGGTGACAAACATCTCCGTGTGTGTGTGTGTGTGCGTGTGTGTGTGTGTGTGTGTGTGTGTGTGTGTGTTTGTGTGTGTGTGTGTGTGTGGCCTCATGCCAAGTTCTCACACCTTCTAGGCAACCTGACACTCGTTCTATTGTTATCTTTGTTTTCCATCAAGTTTCTAGAAGACTGTGCATGTGTGTGTTGGGTGACAAACATCTGTGTGTGTGTGTGTGTGTGTGTGTGTGTGTGTGTGTGTGTGTGTGTGTGTGTGTGTGTGTGTGTGTGTGTGTGTGTGTGTGTGTGTGTGTGTGTGTGTGTGTGTGTGTGTGTGTGTGTGTGTGCATGCGTGCGTGCGCTGAGATTTTCTGCATGCTGGTGTAAGATTAACCCTACCGTAACATTGAAGCCTGATGCAACTGCAAAGTAGATACACAGAGTGGTTGTAAGATAATACACTTACCGTTCACATGAAAACACCTTTCATCCTCACTAATTTTATTCTCTGACCAGCATTTAGTATAACTTATCTGCAGATCGTTTAGAATACCAATATGAACAGACCAAAGTTATTATGGAAACATTGTTTTATGAAATCAAACATTTTGAAATGTATCTGTTTTGGTATCTGGTCATACTTTTGGTTTTATATCTGATTGTGAACTTTGGCCTCCATTGATATACAATGAACATGAGTTGAGATCTGATTTCATAGGAACTATTTATTTTATAGAAAGTATGTCAAATGGAAACCAACCAAAGTAACTACATCATTGTAGAAACCCATTTCTGTTGGATTTCTTTTTAACAATAGTTCAAGTAATGAAAATGTTTTATTGGGGTGGAGGAAGAAACTGATACCATGACAAACTCACACATCAAACCAAAGCTATCTGCCTGCCTTGATACCCCTAAAGAAAATTACAGAAATATTGTTTTCTTTAATATGGCTGTATGAGTGCTTCAAGTCAACCACTGTACAAAGAAACAGGTCGGTTCAACCGCTCAGGCTTTTAATGCAAAGGGAGCCGAGCCCTCCCAATCCCGAGGCCACCTCATGCTTTATGAGCTCATATTGGAGCTTTAGCATGTCTGTATTAGAGTACTCAGAGCAGGAGTGATTTATGTTGTGAAATGGATTCCCCTCTCATAAATGTACAGATTTGTCTGATACTTTTCTAGGCTCTGCCTTTGAACTGTGGCTCGTGTAATAAACTCTGAATTCCAAGACAATTTCCTGTCCCACTGGAAGATGCTTTGTGATTGGGAGTTGAGATCAGAGTCTAAAGTATATGCACACACATGCACATGCACACACACACACACACACACACACACACACACACACACACACACACACACACACACACACACACACACACACACACACACACACACACACACACACACACACACTCTCTCAGTTTGTCTCATACATATGTGTATGGATGAACACCCACATAGATCCAGGCACACTTGTTATACAGACTTGTTACATGGCCTACAGGGCCCGGGGGGATGCAGATAAGGTTAGATTGGAGGCATGTCTGAATAAAACTCACAGCTAACCTGGTACACTGGCTTTCAAGACTGTGTAGAGAACCGCTGTAAAATGCACACTGTAAATACCTTTTTGAAATGATGCACCTCCACCAGTTTAATAACCACACTTATGACAGGCCCATTTTTTGGAGCCTTTTCTGTTAGAGACCCAACGGTTTGGAAGTCACCCTTAAAATTATATTTTATGGGTGTGCTTTCGAAGTATGTTTGGCTGGCGTTTTCACTAATATCTGGTTTATATTATTTTTTTATTTGTTTCTTTTCTGTTCTTTATTACATGTACTTTTTGTCTTATTCAGGTTCTTTGCTCTATTATGTAGGACATTTAAACAGCTGTCAATATTTGTTTTCATTGTGTTTCTGGTTATTTTCTCCACTAAAACACTTTAAAACCTTGTTTTAAAAAGATTATTATTACTAGTGCAATGCGAATTTAGGATGGAGTCTAGTCATCATGCGTATTCCCCTTTTTTTTACATTTTGGAAGACAGTCAAAGTCTAGACTGGTCAACATATATAGACTGATTTTGCAGTAAAACTTTTGATGCAGGTCTATTTGCACTTTTAAAGATTAGCCTAGCCGCTAACCAAAGTCTGATTAGACTTTTCATCAAAAAAATAATCTTTGGAAACAACAGGAGATGGTCAGCCAAAACGGCAACCAATGGTCTCAGGACTGCTGACAGTCAGCTTGGTATGTCTCCTCAATACTCTCGGCCCCCACACCCTCCCCCCCCAACCCCTTCCTCATTCTTTGTCCCTCTCTCTCTGTAGCCCCAGGATTTTGATAAACACAGTTGATCCTGGGCCTATGCTCTGAGTATGGAGTGTTTGAAGGGCAGCCTTTCTACTCAGGACCTTGTTTATTCTGCCCACTCCCCGTCAACCGTGTTTAATGTCACCAAGGTTTTTCTCTCCCCTGAATGCACATACACACACACACACACACACACACACCCACACACACACACACACACACACACACACACACACACACACACACACACACACACAGTCTTTCTTTACATAAGTTGTGACAAAAGGGAGAGAGAAGGAAAAAAGCAGATAGCTGCTCCATGTGCGTGTGTGTGCATGTGTAATTGGACTGGGGAGGTAATGCACGAAAACCAGAGCTGCTGATTACATCTCTTTCGAGGCTGTGTGCATGTGTTTGTGTGTGTGTGAGTATTAGGGGAGTTTTTTGAGTAAAAGCAGGCATACCAGGGCCTTGGCACATGCATATGGTTTTGGCAATTTGGTTTTGTTCGGAGAGAAACAGCATTCCCTATATCCAAAGCTTCAGAGTGCAAAGAGGCCTAGTGTGTGTGTGTGTGTGTGTGTGTGTGTGTGTGTGTGTGTGTGTGTGTGTGTGTGTGTGTGTGTGTGTGTGTGTGTGTGTGTGTGTGTGTGTGTGTGTGTGTGGCAGGTTAAGGTGTATGATTTGTACGGTGTGTGTGTGCATGTATGTGTGTAGTTCATGTTAAAAGTGAACCAGCGGTGTAATCTGAGTGCTGACAGCATAAATCCCCAGTGGAAAAGTGGCTTTTGTACAGTAAAAAAACAAGACATGTGACCCAGATAGCTTGCAGCAGAGTACATATCATTAGATTATACAACATATAATCAAATTTTATTCATTTAAGTGGGGAACTCTTGGAAAATAATCTATAAGTAGCGCAGGATCAAGGGATATCCTTTGAAAAACAAACTGCAACACTGAGTTCAGGATTTGTGTGCTATGTTTACTTGTCAAAGACTTTTTGTGGTAATACATTTGTTTTGTATTTTAAAGCTCATTATTTCTAACTGTGCTTTCCAACTTTTTAAGACTCCTGCTGTATTTGGCCCCTTACAAACTGTTAAAATTCTGGCATTTTTTCCCATAGACAAATCCAGCGTCTAGAGGCGCCGCCATTAATGTGGTGGCAAGTCACTGTGAAAGCAGCAGCTAATTCTGTACAAATGTTGGCATGAAATGTAGACATTATTGACCATCTACCCAAAAAAAGTCAAATGTTCCATGCTTACAAACTAAAAATGACTCAAACTTAACATAGGGCTGCTGGTGTGTCGCGTAATGTGAAACCACAATAACTGATGACTTTGTGTTTTGGGTTGATCACAGTCACTTGCGTAAATGGTTGGCTTAAATAATAAATGCATATGAGTATGTATTTAAAATTGATTGGAGTTGGAGCTCGTACAAGGATAACTATATAATCTGGTCTTTTTTTTTAACAGCTGCCATCGAAACGATCAACGAAACCTGTGCTTTATCGCAGGTTGTGAAGTTAACATATGTGTGGACAACAAGCCAATGATATGCGTCTGATCTGAGGTTTTTTACCTGCAAGTTACAGTTTCCAGACACTTTAGTCTTATCAAGGCAGAGACACTCCCAAAGGAGCTAAAGTTGCTGTCAGATGGTTTAAAGGGGCAAACTAACATATCAGGAGAGAAATAATAGAAGCAATAGCAAACTAAAGGCAACTTTAATCCAAGAACAGGTCACGGTTTTAGTTTAGTTTTACAAATTCCACTATAACTTGGTGCAGAAAAATCTGAATCAATGAAATAAAATGTTTAGTGCTTAATATGCCACGATCTGTCTGGGTATTTCCTGTTTTATTTTGAAATGTCACAGTCCGTCTCAGTTTTCCTGTTCTTTTTCAGTTCTGCATGTATTTAAGTTCTGGTTTTCTGTTGGTATTTGTTGGTTCCTTGATTTTCACATGGGAGAGTTCTTGTCTGTTGTGCTTTAAACCTTGAAGGTATTTTTTGTTAAGACCATTGTCCGTTATGCACACACACACACACACACACACACACACACACACACACACACACACACACACACACACACACACACACACACACACACACACACACACTTGTTATATAAAACCCTACACAGACACACGCACACTCCTCCAAACACACACACACACACACACACACTTGTTATATAAAACCCTACACAGACACACACACACTCCTCCAAACACACACACACACACACACACACACACACACACACACACACACACACACACACACACACACACACACACACACACACACATGTGCGCACACCAAAACTCAGAAATGCAAACAGCCCCCTAAGGTCCAGCCTGCTCCACAACCCCTCCCCCTTTGAACATTTCAAACCCCCCCACCTCCCTATGTCTGCTGAGTTCACAAAGATTTTATTAGCCAAGCCACATCTGCAATCCATTTCAGCTGTTGTTGTTGAGTCGGGCCGGGTCGAGGAGAAGGACTGGACACTGCATCCAGACCCCTACCGCCCCCCCTTACTCCTCCATTGCATCCCCTCCCTAGTCAGGACATCTTAAAGAGGTCCACGGAGGAAGGAGAATGAAGGATGTTCATGTGTGTGTGTGTGTGTGTGTGTGTGTGTGTGTGTGTGTGTGTGTGTGTGTGTGTGTGTGTGTGTGTGTGTGTGTGTGTGTGTGTGTGTGTGTGTGTGTGTGTGTGTGTGTGTGTGTGAGACCAGCAGGAAACCCATCCTACCATTTCATGCTTAGGGGTAATCTATTGTCCAGGTACGTTGCTAACCGCTGAAGTTCATTAACATGTTCAATCTGCTCCTTCTCTTCTGCTTTTCCTCAAGGATTAACATTCAAATGGTGCATACAGTACAGGCCCTTTGGCACTCATATTGATGATCCTCATGCATGTGAATAAAACGCAGTAGGGGGGACAGAGCTGGATGAACCCGCTGGATATTTGCATGTTTCATTAATCTGCTAACATTTGTCCTTGGGTGGGCCAGTGTGTGTGTGTGTGTGTGTGTGTGTGTGTGTGTGTGTGTGTGTGTGTGTCTGTGTGTGTGTGTGTGTGTGTGTGTGTGTGTGTGTGTGTGTGTGTGTGTGTAGGAGCATTTAAATGTTCCACTATTTTAAGCATTCGATCACAGTTGAATAGATATGGCCTGTGAAACCACGAAGAAAAAGAAAAATGCCTTCTGAAGTAAAAGGAGCACTCAGTTTGGGTGGCCTCATCGTACACTGTGTGTGTGTGTGTGTGTGTGTGTGTGTGTGTGTGTGTGTGTGTGTGTGTGTGTGTGTGTGTGTGTGTGTGTGTGTGTGTGTGTGTCTGTCTGTCTGTCTGTGTGTGTGTGTGTGTGTGTGTGTGTGTGTGTGTGTGTGTGTGTGTGTGTGTGTGTGTGTGTGTGTGTGTGAGAGAGAGCTGGGGATCTGCAGTAAGCTCGGTGCACACGAACCATCATCAGTGATGAATGGGCCTACCTGGTGAGGGCCCTTCATGGACACACACACAAACACACACACACACACACACACACACACACACACACACACACACACACACACAGTCTTCGTGCAAATGGATTACAGAACATTGGCAATATTCATCCTCTGTTTCATCTCTTTTCACACACACAACAGACACACACTGAGTGCAATCTACTGTGTGTTTATATCATCCACAGCCCTCAGGATTACAGCAGCTAAGCGGGGAATGCTGGGAACAGCAGGTGAAGCGCCCTGATGGGTTTTCTTTCCGTGATGTGTAGCTCTGGAAAAGCCAGGGGGAAGTCAGTTGGCCACACAGGTCTGTAGAGAGAGAAGGAGTAATGGAAAAGGAAAAGAGACAGGAAGATAAATACAGTGGAAACTGCCTATGGATTTGTTTTTCTTTATTTCTCGTGCAGATGACCACCTAATTATATTAACTTGTATATTTAATACCTGACTATACCCTGCACTGCTCCCTTCACTGGTTATAAGTAGCTTCCCGAATCCGCTTCAAGACACTATAGTACTAGCCTTACATGCCTTGATCCAGACATTCCTACATTCAGAACATGGTTAAACCATACACTCCAGCATCTGCACTTTTCTATGCATTAGACAATTGGCTCGCTCATCCCTCAAGGTATGAGACCAAGGTAGCACTCAAGAAAAACCCCTGTTTGGTCCCAAAATGGTCGAAAGAGCTTGCCATTGATATCAGGTCCACCGAAGGTCCACACATCTTCCATTGCAGACAGAAAACCAACTTACAGTAATTCACTGGTTGCTTGGCCGTTAAACATAACCAGAGAAAATCAAATCAAAAGTTGTGTATCGAGCTTTTTCTACTGCCCCCATTTGAAAAAATACAACCATGGCTCATCAAGGTTAATTACAATCTGGGTTTTTATTATGAAAGTGTTAAACATTATTGATGCCATTACCAGGCACATGACAAATGATTTTGAGGTAAAATCCAAACTCGGCACACCAGAAAGGTCTATAATATACAAATGAAAGCACACACAACTCGGGCAGGTATAACTGAGTAAAGGTGAAACAAGAAGTTGGTCCACAGAGGGTGGTGGATGTCAAAGATTTGGGTAAAATCTTTCCCATCAAGCTTTTTTTTTGTTGATCAAATAGATCTGGCCCAGATAAGTCTTAGGACAAGTACTGTCTTTGAATTCCCAGCCTGAGGAGTAACAATGTATTATTACTTTTAGAGATGCTTACAGAAACTGTGATAGTAATACCGACTGTGTTATAAATCCGACCTAACAAAGAGGCACCAAAGAGAGGAGACCAACGTCCTCTCTCTCTTTAACCTGCCCGTCACTTTTTCTACAACTGAGGAAACCGCTGTCCAAACAAGATACGCTGCCACTCCGACACAGCGCTCTGACTCATCTGACTCATCTTCCTCGTTTTTATCACAGACTCCACTTTCTCACAGCCTCATCCAAAGCAATTACTGAGCAGCTTCCAGGTCAAAGGGCATGGGAGCCTCTGTCTGTCAGGTTATCTGTGGATAAAGTGTAAGATTCCATCAGCAACAATATCTTTACGTACTGTGATTTTTCTCTCTTTCATTCATTTAAACCCTGCTCATAATCCCAATTCTTACAACATGTTCATGTTATTTGATTTAGTCTTTTATTCTATTTTGTGAAGAAAAACAGTACACCTTTTCGTATCCTAATTCCATTCGCTTTTCCCTATACTGTATGTCTGCATCTCTCATAAACAGTATGAGTTGCTGCTGGTCTAACACGGGTATCAAGTCTTCTATGTAGGTATAACAATATCTATGAGTGTAAATGAAGCCTGCAGCAGACTGGCGCCACACTTTCCTGGATTAATATGTGCGAAGATATTGATATTGGTGCTTTTCATAACTGTCTGTCTGCATGTGGAGATGCCTGGCCTTGACAAAATAGTCAACATACCTTATGATACTTTTTTTTTGCGGCTTGGATACAAAGCTTACCAAAGGAATATTCTGATGGAAGGAAGTCCAGGTTCCCAAGCCAGGGGTATTTGAAGCTTTAGGCTCTGTCGATGCTGCTGAATCTTGATGAATCTAAATGCAGACATCAGGCTTTTCATAGGAAATAACTATAAAGTGATGAATAATCCCTTATAAATAATGAAAGATAAAAGAGCCTTAAGGGATCAGGTCGTATGATGGGGTAAGTTAGACATAAACCAAAATAAGGAGAATGGTGTTGGAGAGAGCAGTTTGAACATTAGTCTTTAGGCAGGCTATCCACATTTCTATGAATTTTGAAAGGCCAACATCCTGTCATTTTATTGCTGTTTTGAATTGCTTTCAACAAAACATTTCCAACAGCCTTCTTCTATACAAAACCACCATTGGTTTATTGTCAAAACCATGCAAAGAAATACAAGTTATAATTATTTTTCCTCCTTTCAAATGATAGCTGTTTGGCATTGTGAGTGAGGCCCCTCAATTCCTTTGGGCATCCAAGGTTAAAGCATCTGCAAATATTTATCTCTTAAAAATCAATGTTTTTTGTGGGTACATTTTTTTTTTTAAATCTGTAGTTTGCGATTGTATTATGCATTCCAGTTTGTTATACTTCATTGGAGGTTTATGTTTATTTTCGTCTGCCTGCACATTTTATTACCCCAATACAATTTAGTTCTCATCGTGCCAATTTGTTCTTATTTGACCTGTAGACTCAGGTTTAATTGTAAGAGACAGCATAACTATACACGAGGAGAAATGGATGTGGTGAGGCAGCAGATTGCTGAAGGCCTGATTTGGAAAAAGAAAGAAGAAAAACAAAGGGGATGGATGGGAACACAAAGCAGGAAGGCGGCACTCATCAGTCCATTATATAAGCCGGCTAAATGAGACAGTACAGAAATTCAAGCTATCAGACCAATGAAACAGACAGACTTTGCCAAGGAACTGGAACACTGTCAGGAATAACAAATAGTGATAGGGTGATGTGTCATGGCCTTCTGGCTGCCATCATGTTCTATCCTGTTTTAATAAACCTGGAGATTATAGTCTGTTACAAGTCTGGGTGCAAAGGTTCCTGCATTGATTAATAAGCCCTAGTAAAACATGCAAGTTGTGGCAGAGAAAGTGTTGATCTCATATTTGTAAAGAAAAGAAACTCCTGATCATTGTTGAAACTTTATGGCAACCTCACTGTATTGTCCATTTGCCAAGAAACCCATTAAAGGTTTAAGCAGGTATGTGCAGTCAAATTGTAAAAATGAGCGTTCCTGATTAGCTCTAGTCTAGATTACATGAATAAAGTTGTAGGATTTCAAACCTCTAAAACCCAAAGGTAGATGAGTGGGTTAAGGCAAAAGCAAGAGAGTTTTCCTATATTCTTGTTTCTGTGCGTGTGTTGTGACGCCACATAGGAGCCAGGCTGTAATAGTCCAGCTCCAATTGTTTGTACAGCCACCCAGAGACCCAGCAGGTCTACAGATTCAATCAGAGAGGTTGTGGTTTCCCTTCTAATTTTACACAAACAGTTTTGGCTACGCTATGGGTGCCTGCAAAGCCGGGTATGAATGAATGTACAGTTGGATGGGTCGCGGGAGATATGACTGTGTGTGTGTGTGTCCTCCTTTGTTTGCTTGCAACCATGTCTGCACGTGAGGCATGCACTAAAAAAGAATTGTTTGTGCTAAAGCATGAAGAAAGTTTGCTAGTGTGGGGTTTTCTTATGTGCTACACAAGTACACATAGCATTACAGTGTATATGTTTTGTGTGTCTGTTTTCAGAACTTCTCCTACTACTCCCACTGCTCCTTCAGCATAGCAGTAATGAGCTTATTAGTCTGGGGATGTATTTAAAGCAGGTCACAGCAGTCTGGATTACTAACAGCAGAGTGTACGCATGAGCATGTGATATATGTGGTAGTGGCAGTAATTGTAACAGCAGTAATAATAGTTCAGCGGTAGTTGTTCATGCTGTGGTTATGTAGTTTTGTTAATAAGGGGTGTGTGTCTGTATCGCATCATTTTGATAATTGAAACCATTTGGCTGTAGATACACTCATTTTTCCTAAAAGCTTGATGCTATCCAACATCTACACTACATATACACTCTTGCTAGTCCCACATTTTATTGGACCAAAGCCTATTTACTATAAAGACACATTATGTTTTACCATTAGAGGTCAAATGGGCTCTCTTTTAATAAGTTATCTCTTGCACCGTTAAATATTTGTTAAAGGGAAGTGGATGGAAACAACCCTAACCCTAACCCTAGGACTAATTGTGTCCTGATAATCAGAAACAATTAACATTTTGTATGTAAGCCAATGCCTGTTTGATAGTGGAACCAATGTAACTTTTTTGGAGGCCATCTTTCTGTTACTATTTTTTAAGAACTGACCCAGTTAGCCTAGCTATTAAAGAAGACACCTTTACCTTTCAGAATCCAAACCAACAAACTTGTGATTGTTTCTCTAGCTAACGGAACTGCCTTTCCACTAGACCTTTCCTATTGCCAAGCAAACTGGAAAACTTGAATGATTGAACAATCTCTAATTTGAGTTCCTAATTAATCAGATAGATAGTAGAGGAGGCGTGTTGGAACAGACTTCAACAGCAGTTATTTCATCCCAGATATCTTTGTATCTACCAATATCTCCATGAGTCTGGCCTGCTTACTCTCGGTGACTATTCATTAAGTTGTAATTAGTTGTAACTCTTTTCTGTCCTTTAATTTAAAATTGTGCACCAAGCAGAGTCATTAAAATGAACGTGTCTTTACTTTGTGATGAACTCAACACTCATTACTGTTTTTGTGTGGTTCAGCTCCAATAATGAGTGTTAGTCCTAGCATATCTTTTATATGAAGTGTTAGCCTTTAAATCATTCATAGAAGACATTTTTTCTTTTAACACATCCCTCTCAATCTTTGCAGTGTCTGAATCTCCTACACAAGGTTTTTGGATTCCGGGGTTTAAACGGCCTCTCTGAGCTACACAGCATTGATGGCAGTAATTGAGTAAAAAGGTGGGTAAACATACAGGTCAAAAGTTAAAGGCAAATATTGACCCACTGACTCGAGACCGGGACGCTGAAGAAAACAGCTCTACAAATCGAGCAAGTTGAGCAAGGAGACAGCAAGACATTACCCGTGGAAAGTTTTTACTGCTGCTTCACAGTACAGCCTTCTTGGACCATTTTCACAGGCAAAAGAAAGTCACACCACAGGTTCAACTCTCTCCATTTATAAGTGGGTTTTGAGCTTTCCACCAATGAGACAAACTTTTCAAGTTAAAGTTCCTTTTAATTCCCACAGAGTCAGGCAGAGGAAAATTGCCCTGACATTTACAGCATCTAGCAGTGCCATGCAGAATATAAACTCAACAGCTCTTGAAGACTGAACAAAATGAAAAAGTGCTTTAAATGCTTTACTTTATGTTCAATAGAGAAGAAACAAACATGGTTGCCTTATTACGTTCTGCTCTTGCTTGTTTTGCTGCTTTCTTGGACTTTTACGGGCTTATTTGAAATCCAATGCCATTTTTTTAGCGATCCAACAAGCTCAACAGTTATTTCCCAAATATTCGTGTTTCCTCCACCCTGCTGGCCAAGCCTTCCAGGTCCTTCTTAAGTTACAGTCTCCTATCACTGAGATCTACACAGAAAAAGTAGACCCTTGAAAGGATGTCCAATCTCAGAAATTGAACAAAGAACCTTATTGCCTTTCATAGTAAATTACCTACATCAGTGTATGGATATCTAAGCTATATCTTCAACTGCTTGCTTTTGCTTCCAATGGGCATTCATTATGAAAACTCTTGAGTTTCAGCTAAGCAACTATCACGATAAAGGCATCTGAGTGGAGGCCATTTTGGTTCTTCAATGGCACGTAATGGAGGCCATTGAGCGGTCCCTGGACAGGAAAACAGGGGCCCTTGGGGGTCGTTGACAGGCTTCACTGAGCCCTTTCTCCACTCATCTGGGGTGAAACCAGAGCCTTCCAGCTGACAACATAACATCTCCTCACATTTAGGCCTAGCCAAAGATTTGGTGCTAATAGCTGAGAAATGATGATTGTCCCCACGGTCAGGTTGCACAGAGGAAACGTTTGTGGACAAAAGACAGGAAGTGGAGAGTGAGCTCAAAGTTGAACCCTGTGCATGTAAGCTCCTAGAGATAGCCTCTAAATGTTCTTGGAAGTGAAACTGTCGATTTTTCTACCTTTTGTTTGTGCCTGTGAACATGCGATTCAAAAGCAAGAATATCATAAGCTGTAACACAACCCGTACATTCAAAACATACATACAGCAATACCAACATGAAAATCTCTACTTGAGTCTTGTAAGTTATGACTTCAGACGACACAACCGTCGATCACCGCAATACCCACATACCCAAATACAGATAATGACATGTGCAGTGAATCAAGTGATCAAGTGACTCTGGAGCACACAGATCTCTCTCTTCAAAGTCACCACAGAGGGAGTTGGAGAAGCCTCCACTGGAGTGAAAAGTCAAACTTTGTCCCAGAAGAAAACAAACAAAAAGATTCGCTTAAGACAAGCAAGACCAAACGGGATTAGTGTCGATTGCATGAAACACCAACATAAAGGAAATAAAAGAGTGACTTGGATGTCGGAGACAACTCTGGTTTACTTTTTTCCGACCACAGTTTGAAGTCAAAGATTTGGATGTAGGTCAACAAAGCCCATCTCTCTCTCTGTCTCTGTTTAAAAAGCATCCAGACCTCTTGTCCTTCCTCCAACCACAGATATCGTAGAGTTTCTGCCAAGTTTTCCCTTGGCTCCAATCCATCAGGCATGTACAAACGTCCCCTCCTCCTCCCACCCCACCATCGACACCCGCCTTCTTGTTCTTTCTCCGTCTGTTGTGTAAACCCCGTAACTACAACCACGGGAATTTCATGTTTTTACTAGAAATGAAGTTTGACATGGCCCTTAAAGGTACAGCAAGTTGCGTGACCCCAGGTCCCATGAAAGCTATTCAAACCCCTCAAGAGCAAATGAAAAATGTATCGTTATTCATCTGAAGTGACATCTGTTTTTTTCAGTTCAGGGAAGTTTTTTCTTTTCAATTTACAGGCTTTCAATCCCATTCGTCCATCTTTCTGGCAAAGCTCTATTACCACTAATCCGGCTGTTTGACTCAGGCCCGGGACCCTCTTCACATGGATGGCCAAGAGGCAGAAACCCCATCTGGGCACAGGCAACCAAAACCACACTACTTTATGGAGGCTGTGTGAAAGCTTGCAAATATCTGGGTTTGGAGTAATGAGAAGGAATCTGATGTATAGCACGTAAACATGAATGCTGTTCCCTTGTTTTGTTCTCTTGCTCGCTGCTTTCCCTACATGCATCAGTGTAACACTGTTTGTGTTGCTGGTACATTTAAGGAGCCAATAGTTGTATCAAACCCAATTTCTCTTTTTGGAACAAGAAAAAGCCAATAGTAGTGTTCCAGCAGTCAAGCACTACACACATGCAACAATTTCTTTGTTTAATGATACAACTGTGTGCCTGGGGTGTACAATTAAACTTGTTTAATCAACAAAGCCCTTTTTTCTTTTTAGTCACATAAAAAAGTCCACAGATCCTCTTCCAAGATTCGAATGTGCATGCATGGGAGTTCAACTGAAGTAAAGTTAAAAGCATGTCTGATTTTCAACATTTCACTGCAAGTACATTTTAAAACATGTCAAAAATGTACTTGATCTCTTGTTTTAGCTCTTGTTTGCATCAACATAAAATATCAACTTTGCAAAATATGTTTGACTCATCAAGTGTTGAGAATAACAACACCGGGGACATAAAAGTAGTTTTCCCGTCTTTGGAAAGGGACTGAGAGTTATGGGAGATGATTTCAACAAATCTTTAGTCACGGCGCACACATGCAAACATAGTCACAACAGGCAGAAACTGAGCAAACCTCATGCCAGAACTGATTTCCTGAAAGTGACCAGTGTACAATCAGAACAGCTCACAAACTATGATGCTCAGAAATAAAAAAGAAGCAAGTCACCTCCTCAGGTTGCACAAAAAGAGATACAAGTTTTGTTTTTGTTTTTTTTGTTAATTTTAGAATCAACATGTTTTAAACCACCCATTTAACAGAAATGCACACACATAAAAGACAGAATTTGAACCCCAGTAGTTGGAGAAAAACATGAAGCCTGAATATGCTATTGAAAGTCTTAAAGATCTCCTATTATGCTTTATTCCAACAATATATTGTAGCGCAATATCTATACAAAACTTGTCTGTGAAGTGTTTTGCTCATAATACCACAGATCACCCGTTGTAGCATGACTCATACCCCTCTATTTCAGCCCTGTTCCAGAAGTGCTGATTCTGTGACTGGCACTTTAAATTTGAGCCGAGCTGAAGCTGGCCACGCCCCTTTGTAGCATCATGATCTCTCCTCTCTGAAGAGAATCATTTCTAATGGAGAAGCTCAGCTAAATGCTGCCGTGATTAAACCCCATATTATGTTCCAAACCACATCAAGCATTATTTCTGAAACGCTTCTCAGTGTTTACCACTAGAACAGAGACATTATATATATTATATTTACAATAACTCTAATTCCCTCAGCTCAGCTCGATTGTACCCCCGGTTTTAGAGATGTCGGTAAGGAGGAAAAGAGAGATGGTTGTATTTTCTGACACCTTTGAGTCTCCTTACACACCGGGGACACATATTATATACAAAAGACATCAAAAAGTGCATTTTGCATAATAGGGGACCTTTAACATTGAGGAAGACTGTGTTATAACATAAGGCATCAAGCAAGACAATGATGTGAATTTGAAAAGACTCTGAAAAAGAAAATCTAAATAAGAAAGGCAAAAATAAAACAAAAACAATCTAATAAAGCTTGAGCTAGATCTGACAACTCACCCTGTGAACTGCTACTGTGACTCTAGTTTTACAAAAGAGTATATCCAAAGCATCTATTGGAATAATTGATGGGCAACTTATTTACTCATCACGATAGTAATACACAACCCTACTGGTTGCTTAAGGGAAAAGTCACTAGCACGACATGGGACATCCTGCCCAAATCCGAGGCCAAGCTAGCTCTATATGAAAAAGCTACGTTGTATAATTGACAAAGTGCAGACGGAACAATGCACTATCATGTTAAAGATGTCCCTGTAATTTTTCAGCGATCAGTTGAACCAAGCAGTGGAAATGAGACATAAGAGGACCATACATTTTAATAAAAAAACAATTTGCCTCTTAAGTACTGCACATCTGCGAGCTCATACATCAGCTCAATAGTACCCAAAGACTTTATTTTCCTCTTCGCACTCCATCCAACAAACCATTTATTGTGGCATTTCTGAAGTGGCATTATTAGGTGCTATTACGAGGTGAATTGCAGTCTATCTCCCAACACATGCTTACTTCAATGACACTGTAAATGTACATACACTCCCACACACACAAACGCAGCAGCTGGTGCGTGGGCCTCCCATCTGTACATCTCAGACACTGATAGACCCCCATTACTTTAATATGAAAATCACAACCACATGAAATTTCTCCCATGGTTCAAACATACAGCAGCCGGCAACCGCACTGTATGGCAGCCTGTCGCTCCAGTTCTGTGTTTTTATTCCCCTTCCCTCCCTCATCTGTAGATCAGGCACTTCAAGGTTTGCCAACCATAACACTGTTGGCACCAAATTTGCCCTCCCATCACTGCAGTGCACGCAAACTTTGTTTCACGTCTTTCTTCTCTTTTTCCTCATCATCTGTTTATTTTGGTTTTCCTTTCTTTTCCGAATGGAAATTTTTAGGTCGATTTGTGTTGCCTGTTCCGGGCGAACAGTTCCAAGCACAAAGGGTAGGATGAGGGATGGGCTGAGGGTTGAAGAGAGGCAGCAAGAAGTTGTGGGGGAAACATAGATTCTTAACCGGCAATGAGGGAGCTTCAAAACAGCTCCAATGTGTTCTTTATTTCAGCTGGGGTTTGATCGCAAATGGAGCGAGGCCAGAGCTGGCTAGACCCTCAACCCTACTCACAAGAACTGTACCACACACACACACACACACACACACACACACACACACACACACACACACACACACACACACACACACACACACACACACACACACACACACACACACACACACACACACACACACACACACACACACATACAGAAACACGTACATACTCTACCCACTATCCCCATCCGCCAACCACATCCACTGACTACAAACCGATACAGAGAAGAGGACTGTACTTTCCCAGAGCCTGCTGCCAGTTTGGACTTATTACATTACCTTGATTTGGTTTATGACAATACAATGAGACACTTAGGTTAAAAGGAATGTATGACTGTCTTACAAACCCATGAAAATAAACCTATTGTAGATTACAGTCATCAAGGGGAGGCTATTGAAAACACTTTCTCGTTTCCAGGAGTAATCTGCTTCACATTTAATAAGTTTCAGGCCTGGGAGCTGCCATAAGGCTGTTTGATGCAGCGCTTCCTGCCTTGCTCAAGGGCAAACAATGAAACTGACAAGGGATGAGAGAACACGTTTCATTTTCTTTTTCATCTTCATGGCTGGTCTGAAGACTGTTTCCAGCCACAAACCCACTGCATTATTTTTACATGATGAGATGCTTTTTTACTATGGAAATCTTTTGCTTTCATTTTCTCTTCTGATTAAGATTCACAAAAATCTGCTCATGCTTCTAGTCATGTCTTTTTATGGCGGATATTGTATTTTCAGCAACTCACTGTGCATTCAGCATGGGCACTGAGCAATATGAAATAATTACTCACCGATCTTCTATAAACTAGGAGAAAGGGTGAAGCTTGGGCCAAGAAAGAACCAGTAAATGTAAAAGGAGATCCAAATCAAACATGATGCACACAATAGTTTTTTTAACTCGGCAGAAGTCACGCTCATTTGCCCCTTTAGTAACTCTTACAAATGAAGGAAATTTAAGCCTATAAACCTGCATTATGTGAAGAAAATGTTTACATATGTAGATACACAGCATACATGGGAAAACATCAGCATTCATTTCAACCTAACCTTCATTTTCTCCTCTCATTTGAGCTTTGTTTTGGTCTCCACCAGCTTCAAGCAAGCAAATTACTTAATTGGTCTGAAGTTTGGAGATGAGAAGGTGTTACTGAACAGTGAGTTCAGCAGATTTTTCTATGACAAAACCTGTGTTTTGAGCAGTGTTGGGCAAGTAACCTCCAAATTGTAATACAGTACATATTACTTATTACTGTCTTTTCAAAGTAATAAGTAACATTACATTATTACTGTCTCTGCGTTACACTAAAAAAGTATGGCTTTAAATGCTAAAATGTAGTTTATTGCAGCTCATTAATTAAAGCTATCTATCTATCTGGCAGTACATGCTGAAAATTAGGAAAATAGTTAGAAATTAAACTCATGCTCCGTTTAAGTGGGCTGAATAATATGTGATACCGGTAACATTACGTCTGTGTTTGTCATTATTAACATGTTAGTGGAGCCTCTGCACGGCCCTGTAACCTGCTGTATGAAAGAGTCTCTATGGCAGCGTTAGCTCACCTTATCATTGGTGTGTTATCGGGGTTTTGGCTGACACGTTTCTAAAAGCCGGCGATTCCACAGAGGACAGAGGCTGCAGATCTTCGACACTGCCACGAGTCTCTGAACTTCTCAGGGTTCAAGCAGCAGACCCAGAGAAAGTTACCTTCCGTTGCTTCGGCCTGCCCGCACTCCTGTCTTTTTCTCTTCTTTTCTCTGAGCCTGCAGCTCTCCATTATGAGCCTGCAGCTCTCAATCCCGAATCTGTTTCTGCAGCCCTCTTAATCAATAGTGAACAGGCTCACTGAGTTACTATTCTACCCACACAATTGTTTCTCTGGTGTCGGAATGTCTCGCAATGTTTGTGAATTCTTAGAAACAAAACACCACATCATTTCAAGTCAAAATGTGTTGTAACTGCGTTACTGAGAATTGTAACAGGTATTATATTACCGATATTTCAGTAGTAAGGCATTATATTACTGCGTTACAGCAAAAAGTAATACATTACTGTAACTACATTACTTTTGTAACGCATTACACCCAACACTGGCTTTGAGTCTGGAAACAGGTTGTAAGAATAAAAACCAAAACAATAGAAGACGCTAAAATGCTTCAGTAGAGATATACAGATATACATTTTAAGAGGTTATTTTTTCCATTGTTTATGTTAAACTATTGATTGGTGCTACTTTTAAATCAAACCCTAGTCGTGATAAATCACAGTTATCATTCAACAGGACAAATGTATTTGTTGTAATAACTATTCATCTAGTGAATTTGTGACATGACCTTTGTAATCAAGCAATCCTCCTGAATATGGAAGATCCTTACAAATTACAACTAATGTGTCTCAGCTTTTCATCAACGCTCGCTGCTTGTCAAACGGTAATCCGTCAGAGCCAATGAACTGTTTCATACTGCTAGTAGTCAGGGAAACAAGCATATTTTAGATAAACACAGGAGGTAAAGCCCTCCTCTGTTTGTTCTGTTGTAAACATGAAAGCACTTTCATGCTGGTGGAATGCAGTGGCCTTGTGTTTCTGAGTGCATGTGTGTGCTTTCATGTATGAATGTGTATAGAGCTCTATATCTGTTTATCCTCACCCGTGCATGTGTCAGCACTTGCTCAACCTTGAGGTGTCAGCGATATTACTGCGTTGTTTTTCAGTGAACATTAGAGCTTGCTCACTGCCATTTGTTGCACAAATGCTGTTGCGGTAACAAGCAGGACATATAGTCGTTATAATGTTGGCTGCTGACCGGAGATGTAGCTCCAAAGTCCAGTTGTCGCTAAGCTCTCAAACCCAACTGATGAAGTAGCATGGTGACAGTGGTTAACATCACCAAGGCCAAGTTCTGCTTGTCGTTTGAAATAAATGGATGTCTTGAGGTTCTTCAAGTTCATTGTGGTCAACACATATCTCGCATTCAAGGCATATGGTTGTAAATAGAGTATAGATAGAAACAAGGGTCATAAATCCATGTGTGCAAGTCGGAGAAAGTTGTTAAAGGCATATTTTTCAACATCAATCGATCATAGATGCTGATGGGACTGTGTGAGATCATTGGCAGCAGCATTTGACAATGCTTATATTTCAAGATTGCAAGATCTAAAATAAACAGGTACACGTTCCCCATCCAAATCCCAATCCCCCAACTATAGCACAAGTCATAAAACACCCATACAATCTTTTCAGAAGGCACCGACTTCACATGCCATTCAGACATTTATGTTGCTAGGGTGGAGAACTGGGTGTTGGATGGCTCATACAGAGAATGCATCTAATGTGCATTTTCTTTAGACCCCAAAAATGTAGGAGGAAGAAATCGTGTGTGTTTCTGCCCTCTGAGCAACTTTAATTCTAATTAGATTTTTTTCCAATTCTGTAAGTCCTTCCTTGGTTTAAACATGAACGGTCATGTCTTTCCTTACACAAGACTGCTCATCAGAGAACACAAATGCAGTTGTGGATTTGAGTCATAATAAACTGCACTGGCCATGTTTAAAGTAATAAATTAATTTGTACCTTAGCTCTTTGCTATTAGTGGGTAAACTGGTCTTATAAAACTATGGGTTGCCTTAACTATTAAACTCTGTTGGTCAGCTGTAACAATGGGCAACCTGTGGCCTTCCAGTCTAGACGCACTGTTACACATTCCCTCGTGACTGCGATTATACTCTTAATCTCAGGGAAAATGCAAATGATCTGAGTTAAATAACTTGACCTGTGGCCTTGAAACGCTTACACACATGCAGATCAGCCATTTGGTTTCAGATACAGGAAAAGGTGTGGTATGACAGATTACTGGGATATACATCAATGAGGACGTTGCATCGCTCCTCGGGTTCTCACATGCTGTTCTTGGGCAGCGCTAGCAGCACACCAGATGTGACTTTAATGTTATTTTATTTGTTGGACTTTAATAGTTCTAACCATTTTCACCCACAGCACATTCAACACCTCTTCTTCAGCGCTGTAACTACTTTAGCGAAAAAGGCCAATCCCTTGTCTAAAGATTAATTTGATTGTGTAGGAAGTCAAAATCTGAGTGCAGTGCAGCGGTTTGATAGCATCATTACCAAACATTCGGGATGCTTTATCTCTCAAAGTCTGGCATTTCTGCTCTCTGGTGATGATGTTTGCTAAGATTGCCATGGAAATGTTGGACGAAACAATTATTATCATAACAGAAGACATGATGAGGGAATTTCCACTGAAGGAGAGTATGTACAAGTGTGTATCTTTGGAAGAGAGATTGGCGAGATATCTGTGGGTTGATAGTGGTGGTTTGGACTGATTCATCATGCAGGTTGGTACAGCCAAGTCTCTTCATTCATTCATGGGCTCTTACTCATCTTAAGCCTCTCTTTCTCTTTCCCTTTCTATTCTCCTCGATTTATCTGATGTGAATTATCTCAATTTTTTTGTTTCATGACCTACCAGATACTTTGTGTTTAGTAGAGTGAATGTAAAAACATTGTCCTTGAAATATATAAAAGGCTGTCAATGAAAATTGAAATTGACTTTCTGTTACACTTGGACTAAACTGTAATCCATTAACCCTCCTGTCGTGTTCGGGTCAAATCTGATCGATTTACTACTTTCATCAGTCATATATATTGTGTTTCACATTTGATTGCCTCAAGGCTTTATGATATCCTCCACAGTAGGCGCTTGAACATCTACAATTACTGACATCAACTTTGATAATGGTGTTCTCTGTCAAAAATGACTGCCATAGGAAATGAATGGGTAACCCTAGATGATGTGCATCCATCAGATAGTACACAACCAAATCGACAACCATGTTCATTTAAAAAAAAAAGTGTCTATTCTTTTTAAACCAGTATTTAGAGACTGCAGCGTAATTGTCATGATCACAGTTTTTAGTTCACATGTTTTCTATCTTATTTAGAAACTTGTTCTCTCTGTGTCATGTTTGTTTTAACTTCCTGTATTTGTGTGTTTTCCCACCTGTTTCGATTCTCTGTTCTGGCCTTATTAGATGCACCTGTTACCCTTCAGCCCTGCAACCATTTGACTTTGTTAACATCTGCACTTCATTCCCTAATTAGTTCTGCTTGTATTTGAGGTCCTGGTTTTTGTTCAATCTTTGCTGGATCCTTGTTTGGTTCGGTATAGTTTGGTTAGGTTTGGTCAAGTTCTATTCAGGTTATCCCTGTTTTGCCTTACCTAGCCTTATCTTGGATTGATCCTTTATATAAAGCTATATTTCCGTGATACGTTGCGGTCTCCTGCATTTTGGTCCACCCTGCTCAACTACCCTTGACAATAATGTTTTACAGTCTTGGTAAAACACAGGGGAGATATAAAACAACCTGGATGCTATTGGGCGTTTCTTCTATCGCAAACACCTTTCAGTCACATGCATATCCCTAGCACAGCTCCAAAGAGAATTGAAGCCAAACCATGACAGTGTTGATAGACCTAAATCATGGTTTAGGTTTCATAATCTCAGATATACAGGCCAAGAGTAGCTAAGACTTGAAGAAATTAACCATTGGCAGCAATTCCAGGCAACAACAAATAATTGTTTTATTTGGAATAACTTTATTCTCTATTTTTTTTTTTTCATCCAGCCTTAATTGTTTACAATTCTATTGTAGTAGTGGTTCAATAAATGTTTAAATTTTCCTTGCCAATTTTGGGCTTCGCTGTATGTGATATCCTGTTTCTCATGCAGTATGCCAGGACTTTGTGTATCCTACTGTGAAGCGCAATTTGCCAATAAGTCATCATCGGTGAAACAACATGATAATTCTTAATATTTGTTGCACTGTGATTTAAAGTGGCTTTATCATGTTCCCTTTCTAATGAGTCGTAGCTGCAGACAGTTTCTGCCAAGGCTTTTCTGAGAACAAGAAAACCAAAAACAAGACCTTGCAGACGTTGGGGTTAGTCTGTCTGTCTTGTGAAATCAAACCCATCAAACCCATTAACCTCTTGTTCCTCCTCCTCCTCCTCCTCCTCCTCCTCCTCCTCCTCCTCCTCCTCCTCCTCTATGGAACATGTTGAAGAGTAAATGCAACATAATGACATAGAGAAGGGAAACGGAGAGCCTGGACTCTGCTCTGGTCCTTCTTTCATTCACAATCTCCCCAACCCTATCCCTTTTTTGAAACCTCATCACAAATGTATTATTACAAAGTAGAACTGATTTTTTTTTTTTATTTGCAATGAATGAATCCAAAACATGTATATTCAAGCCTGTCACAGTACCTGATTTTCAATATATGATAATTGCAGCCAAAATAAATCTCAATTACGATATTTTCCCATTATCTTTAGCATTATAAAGAAACAAAATGACTTATGCTATCAGTCAAAGTCTAACTTTCTTAGACGTTTACTTTGTCCCTTTTTTTTCTAATCAATTACAATGAAATAAAATGTAGGAAGGCACTGAATGAGTTAGGATATATTTAATAGTTGCTTGATGATATACACAATATTATCACAGATATCATATATGTGGGTATATCGTGACACCCCTTAGTATGGCCTAAGTGTATTTTGACAAACCTGAATTCATAGAGAAAGAAAAATGACCTTTTGGGGGATTTCCTTTCCACATAACATAATTGAACAATACATTTATCCAGTGGCGGCTGGTGAACATTTTTTTTGGGGGGGCGCAGTTGGGCGGCACGGTTTAAATAGCACTTTTTAGAGGTTTAGCTTAAGACAGTTGGTTAGGTGGCTGCGGCCACATTCGTGCTTCTTACATTTTTGTGTGAAGTGCTTTAGATCCTTCATCCCGGTTGTAGTCCAAAGTGTTTCAGTCCCAGGACTTTGAAATAACAGACAAGGGAAACAAAAAAAGGCATTGCTCACTGTACAACCAGCTAACCAATTCCGCTTAGCATACAAGTTTGAGGAGAAAGTCCGAGTGTAGGTTCTCCCGCGATCAGTGGTCGTCTGTTGAATGTTTAAATCCGGACGCTCGGGTCCCAAGTCTTTCAATTTCTTCTTTTCGACATCTGATAGTCGATGAAACGGTGTTTTAAGTAGAGCTTGCACGGAGTTCTCAGCCATCGATGTCGCCATATTCACTCAATCTAAGTTTCAGCTAGCTACGGTGCTGCTCTTTACGCTTGTGGTTAGGGAATGATAACGATGCTGATTCGCCGAAATAGTCCAATCGCGTATCTAAGAATGTCACATTGAACTAAGAAACAATGCCATTGGCTGTGGGCGCAAAGATTTGCGCCCACAGATCTAAGTTTCATCCCCCAATGAAAAGCTATCCTTGCTAAAATGACTGAGAAAAGTATAAGCTCTCCTATAGACTCCCATGTTATCGGCGCCCACGGACGGTAGCCGACCTGCCTATTCTCAGAAAAGGCGAATGGCAATATATTATGTCCGGACACATTTTAGCGGTTCTTGACAGTGGTCTCCCATACACATTTAACCCATAAACACGGTACATTTCTTATTTCAATTATGTTGTATATATAACGTTTTTTAACTAAAAAAGTCAGGGTGGGCGGCGCCCAAGCGCCCACTATTGACGCACCGCCACTGCATTTATCATATATTGCGCTGAGGCTGACCATTACAAATGGCAGCAGCTTTACAAAAGTAAAGTGAAAAAGTGTTAAATGTTTCCCTTATTATAACATTATGCAGGGTAACAGGTGTTGAGTCAACTGTTTGCTCATTTTGGAGGCTGCACATTGTGATGTTGTACTTAATTACCTTGTACTAAAACTACACACGAACAAAATAAAAGCTAATGCTCACACACAAAAATGTAACCCCACTCAGGAGCCAAGCAGGTGCACACACACTTTAGCCTTTCCCCTTATTTTTCTCGCTGATTAAACACTAACTTCATGTCCCTGCCTGATGGGAACTCGACTTCTGCACACCTCCTGGCTCGAGCTACGCCACACATCCTGGGAAAAACCGTCCTGCATGGGACTTACACAATTTCCATGTTGAAATCCAATGGAACAATATTGATATTTTTAAAAGTATGTGTTTCCAACCCCTTATACACACACATCGTGAGACAAGGAGTTCATTGAGGGAAGAAAATACGGCTAAGCCCTCTTGATTGCTGGAGCGGCCTTTTTCCTTTGCCTCCCTTGGGTCAGCTGCTGCTTCGCCCCACCAGCTTCTCCCTACTCTGCCATTTCTCTTTCTCTTTCTTTACATTGTTTGCCCACAGCGGGCCAAGAATGTGTTAATCCTCTGAGCACGGCAGCAGATTAATTGAGGGCGTTTTCCTTTGATCGGGACGACGGTATCTAACGCTCGAAAAATATTTAAACCCAATCAGCGGTGATCAATTAGCGGAACAATAGCCCCGGGGTCAGAGTTTAGGGGTGGCGAGTGCCCCCTCGTCTTTTCCTCCTCCTTCTTCTCCTCCTTGTTGTTTTTTCTGTCTGCTGATGATGACCCCCCGGCCAGCAATCAGGGCAGCGCAGGAAGGATTAGACGGACATTAACTATGATTAATGGGAAAAACAACAAGGCAGCCAAACAAAGGCTCCACTTCTATGGCATCTTGGAGCGGCTTTAAAGAGGGCTTCTCTTTCTTGATCTCCTCGCACACACACATGTACGCTGCCAAATGCCTGTGTGCAAATATGCCCAGATGTACACACAGATATGCACACATGCAAACACAAAAAGCACACACTTTTCCATCTGTAGGCCGCCTTTCAGCCTGACTGAGGAGCTATAAATCAAGGCCTGAAGAAAGAGATGGAGCCCTGGAATTGTGTTTGCGATACAAAGGAGCAGAGTGTGTGTGTGTGTGTGTGTGTGTGTGTGTGTGTGTGTGTGTGTGTGTGTGTGTGTGTGTGTGTGTGTGTGTGTGTGTGTGTGTGTGTGTGTGTGTGTGTGTGTGTGAGAGAGAGAGAGAGATTTAAGAGGAACTGTAGGGCCATAAACCCCCTTTTAGGCTGAAAGGGAACAAAGGGCAGACATTTATTAATCTCTTTGTGCAGGCCTCTGTTCTCTCCACTCCACTGGAGTACAGTCAGCCACAAACTCTGTTGCCCCACTTCTTATAGGATGGATCTGATCTGTAAAATCCAATAAATGTAAGCAAATACCAGAACATTTAATTTGATGTCTTACCTTTTTACTGTTATTTCTTTCTCTTTTCGTTAACATTTTATTTGTATTGTTGCAATCGTCTGCTTGTATGCCACTGCGGTCCTGAAATGACCTTTGTTAACCATTTAAAGGACTTTTATTTAAATTGCCCTATCAATAAGGTCTATTATGATTTGTATTATTATTAGTAATATGACTACCTGTCGAATGCAGAGATGTGCACAGACATTTTCAGGAGCTGTTGCTACATCCTAAAAAAAAAACCATTCAGATTTTAGGTGGCACCCATCAACATGTAGGCTACCTGAATGGTGTAAAATATGCTCTTTTGACCACAAATTTTAAAATAAATAAATTACATTTGAAAATTATCCCCACATGAAGTCCATGTTCAAAGTAAACAGGGTTCATTTGAAAGTTAAATCAATTCCCAGGTGATTTCCCCTTTGTCCAAGGTGAAGTTGTACTAACTCATCAGGGGTTAAAAAAGTAGCCTCATGATATATCTGCTTCAAATATCGATTTACATTGAATTTCAGAATGAGCAATATCAGGAAATACTCCCTCTAGATTCTCTGGCTTCAGCCTAAATGTGTATGTGTGTGTGTGTGTGTGTGTGTGTGTGTGTGTGTGTGTGTGTGTGTGTGTGTGTGTGTGTGTGTGTGTGTGTGTGTGTGTGTGTGTGTGTGTGTGTGTGTGTGTGTGTGTGTGTGTGTGTGTGTGTGTGATCCAGTATCAGCCACATATGGAAACACTGCTTCTTGAAAAATGCATCTTTACTGTTTATGTATTTCTTCCATTGATGTGGACACAAATAAATAAATGACTGTGTGTGTGTGTGTGTGTGTGTGTGTGTGTGTGTGTGTGTGTGTGTGTGTGTGTGTGTGTGTGTGTGTGTGTGTGTGTGTGTGTGTGTGTGTGTGTGTGTGTGTGTGTGTGTGTGTGTGTGTGTGTGTGTTCATGAGTCTGTGTTGCAGTCAGGCCAGGAGGCAGGATGTTCCCATGCTATGGAGTGTCAGGCAGCTGGCTGGCCCGCAGCCAAGCCAAACCTGTGGCGGCTGGAAGGAGAGCGGCCCAACACCGAGATCCAGTTACCATTTCCTCAATCACCAAGCGAGAGAGAGAGAAAGAGCCCTGATGAGCAGTCTTTCCTGTCTACACAGAGATGATAAAATGATAGATTTGGGAGAGCAGCCTTGGCTGTGGGCAAACGCCCCGCGCCAGCTAAAGATGAAAGTTGCATGTCAAATTTCACTAGGAAAGATAAACTGCCAATTCTCTTGTTTCTTCTTCTTGTCCTCCCATCATGCCCATCAACTTCCACCCCTGTAGAAAAGCAAGGAGAGGTAAAAGAAGGGGAGTGTGTGTACGCCATATGGAAGTCATTCTGCCGTCCCTCCTCTATTCGCTGCTGGGAATGTTTTGGCGTGCTTTTGAGATGAGCGCTGTGATGTCACAGTACTGCTGTGTCAGTAAAGAGGAGGAGAAAGAGAGGGGGGGGGGGGGTTGGCGGTCGGAGGAGGAGTATGAGAGGGAATTGCTGAGCCGCCAGTTTTCTTCTCACCACACTGTAAATTAGCGTGCCGGTTCCTTGATGGAAAACATTCGACGAGTAACACCGAGGGGCCTCCTGAGACCCCAGAAATGCGAAAGAGTCGTGTTCTTTCGAAGATTTCGGGGTCTTGTTCAATTAAAAAGGCCACGAATGCAACATTTATCCCTCAGGTCGAGTCCTAACAGAGGAGCGAGAGCATGCGAGGGAGAACAGATGAGTCCTGATCTGAAACAGCAGAGGCTGCTTCTAATAAAGTCTTTATGTACTCCCCCTTTTACGGAAAAATCAAAAGGCGGTACCAGCAAAAGTCAAATCAAAACTTGCCACTGCTGTTAAAGGTTATATTTTTGGGTTAAATAAAGTACTTCTGAAGCAGCCTGACCTCGCACTCCGCTGGAGATAATTAGGTAAAAATAGAAGTGAAATTTCCAGTGGTGAATGTTCCAGAGCTGTAATGTTGTAACGGACTCTTGTCTGTTGAAGTGGGACATGCTTCAATCCTCAGTCACACTCTAAGGATTTTACTGTGCCATAGACCAGAAACACTTAAAGGCCTTACCTATATAGCAGTGCAGGAATGAGTCGTAAAACCCGGAAAAAAGAGTCAGCATTTTTGCACTTCCGCATACTTATTGAATGTGTTATGGGTTACATGCCTTAAATAGGGTCTGTGGTTATAGCAAGCTCAACATTAACAGCTTTTTTTGTACCACATAAATTATGTTAGTAAATACCCCACTCGTGTGTCCTTAATAAGGCGGTTGCTAACAAGTGGCTGAATTAGTCAACAGATGTTTATTAATGACAGCGAAACTCATCCACCAAGTACCGGTACATTTATCACCAACCAAATGCTAGCTTTTTACTTCTGGTAATTGCAACTAAGCTTCAAATTTCATAAGAGTAATGTTGATAGGTGAAGATTGTCTTGCAGTACAAAATGAAGTAATCATGTATTGTGAAGTTTTGTTGATTCTTGAAGATAATCTAAAATCCATCACAATATACATATTATATTTTATGTTAAGGGAAATTGTTTTTGTTCTACTCAGCTTTTAAAAGTGATCTCAAGTATTGAAACAGGATCATTGCCACTGTGTGTGTCAAAGTTTGGTATTTATTAAAAGGCCAATGCTGAGCATGTCGATACATAACCCTAACCCTAACCCTAAAAACACACCCTTCAAACACAAGCTCCTGCATCTCTCTCTCTGTCTTGCTTACAGATTGCAGATCACTTAGGTCATAAATTCAGGATAGCACGTGGAGGCGAGGGATGTAAAAGAAACAGAAGAAAATAAAGGGCAGGCCAGTCTTATGAGACTCAACTGTATTGACTGTGGCACACATGGTGAATGTGGGGGTTGAGGGATATTCTGTCTCATGTACCTAAATTTAAGCCATTCCCAGAGGCCAGGCCAAACAAAGCCTCAGGAAAAGGCCCCTGCTCTGGTACGGAGGGCCGACACAGCGCTGCTAGTCTGGAAAACAACAGGAAACACATGTGGAAGGCTCGATACAGGGAGGGATGGCGGCCCTGCAGCGCAGTCAGGAACCAGGACTGAGACCCCACCTGACCCTGCCGGTTCCCACTGACACTTCCTTATCCGCTAAACTAGGGCAAAGGTCGGGGCAGAGGGACGGGCAGCAGATGTCAGTGCTGAGCTCAGCTACAGGAAGCAGCCTGGGCAAAGTGAGAGGAAGAAATGATGGATGTTTTTGCCCTATCTATGGCGTTTCCATGCTTACCCAACAGATAAACACAGCCTCACCTCCTAATGCTCCTAATAAGCATTTTCGATAAAAAGCACATCAATATATCTTTATACTTATATACAAAGATAATGGTTGTAGCAGCCGGTTGGGATCAAAGAGCAACACCTGTGTCTCGTATTCAAAGCTGAGGTGGACGAGGGTCATTCAGCCATGTTTGTTTTGGGAACGAAGCCTCATTCTCATGTAGAGAGTGGGATTACCAAATGACTTGAACAGAGGCTGGAATGGGGTGTCAGCTGAGATGTGTATGAAGCCTTGTCTACCTAAAGATCATACACAGGAGACTGATTAAATGCACCCAGGCTCTTTCTCATCATCCTCATCCTCGCTGTCATGTTTTTCTTTCATGTGCTTCTTTTCTGTATTCTTTTCTCGGCAAACAGAGTTTAGTCAGAGTTTAGAAGACGGTAATCTCTTTTTCCAGTCTATTCCAGCCACTCATCGCACAGCCAATGTCAATCTTCAGCCCGACACAGTAAACGGAGTGAGCCAAGGGAAGTGATATCAGTTTCTGAAACTGACAACCGTGCATAAAGTGAACTGTGTAGGACATATGGTGTAGGACCTTCATTTGTTTTCTTCACAATTCCAAAGTTCAGTTGATTCTTAACATTGCACATATGCCTTTAATTTAAGAATCTTATCTGAGTTTTTTAATACTTTCACATCCTCCCTGTTTCTTTTTTTAAGTATGTTTTAACAAGAATGTGATCCCCCCCCCACACTAGAATTGACACTCTTTAAACATTACCCAGCTGCCAAGATTCAAATAAAAAAAGGCCTTTGTTGATAAAAAATGTTGATACACTTAACTTCAATTATTACTTTTCACTCCGAAAATATAACCTTTAACAGCAGCAGCAAGTTTTGATTGGACTTTTATTCCTGTATTTAGGCTATCCAGGCCTTTTTCATTATAGGAACGTGACAACCAGTAACTTAAAGGTGGAGTCAGGGTTTTGCGTCAAATTCAGGGGAAAATATGTTCCAAAAAACTCAATCCAGGGTTAACCTCATGAGATCGAGGCGGCCTCAGTTTTGATCACCATGCTGGTTGACCTTGAACAAGTCTATAGTAGTGGAAGCGCGAAGAACAGAAAATCTGGCAATTGCTGCCACTCTGAGGCAGCCCTGATTGTGTATTTGTTTTGGAATACAGTGGACATAGCAACAATCTTTTTATTGAGTTGTGGACTCCACCTTACAGATGTAGTGCCTCTGCCTGTACTGTACTACCAGCTTTTGTGGTCAGCCTTGCTTTAGAGAGTTGGTGCAGAAATAATACTAGTTCAATCTTGTTTTATTTGGTTTATTTGGTATTCAAGTATGTATTCATCCTCACAATTTTCTTCCTGTTTGGATGAAGAACTCCAAAGTTTATTGCCATCCCATTACCGACCCCCCTATCCTGAAACCAGACCAACACAATTGTGTTTGATGGGCATTTTGACACCCCGTCATGCAATGACTCATATTTTCATTTTAAATATCCTATTGCTATTCCTGTCTCACTTTGATGAATCACACTGTGGTTTGTTACCACTGCTTCCAATTTCCCCGCAGGATCATTAAAGTTTCATCTCATCTTGAAAACAAACAGTATTTTTCTCTGCACTGAGCTGTTTGCAAATTTGAGACTTCCTGCCTAAACTGTGGTGTGTCATATGTGCTGACAGAGATGCTTGTACAAACACATACCCCTGATACAAACCATGCAGCACTACTGATGTGTAAAAAATTCTCAGAGATTACCATTATTGTCTTCAGTTGGAACAAGAAAATGATTCTGACACAGAGGCAATGTATGCCACCAGTTCACAACCAAATGAGGAGGAACGTGATCCAGTAACACAAATATGAACCAACTCATATGTACCCGCAAGCTTTCCAGACCTTCGCTAATCCACATGGGAAACTATTGATTCATTAAGTACTGTTTATGGAAAAAAATCAATCACTTAGATGCATGTTTAAATCGTGGGATTGGGGAGTGACTCTTAAAGATGAAATGAGTTGGGATGCATTTCTTTCTCATTTACTTTTAGTCTCCATTCGCCACGGAGCTCACAGGCAAAGCTATTCTGATGGTAATGAAAATAAATACAGGCCTTGGGAATCCATGTCCTGTCCAAGAGCCATTCATTTACGAAGCAACCTCATTCTTATATAAGAGCCCCTATTTGGATTCGGTTCACATCACAGTTTATTTAACTTGATTTCCCGAAATAGGGTCCTGATTGGGTTGCATAAGGGTCCACGGTGGAAAGGGAGGGGGGGAGGTTCCAGTATGGGATAAGTAGAAGAGGGGAGGGTTGATCAGGAGAAAAATGAGAGTGAAAGAATAATCAGAGGGGTGTTTTATGTTCAAGTTTCAACTTTATGCATCCAAACGGGGAACTTTTTTGGCAGAGAAGAGATGAACTAACATTACATGAGTATGTAAGGTAGTCGACGATACAATGCAATATAAGACAAATACTCGCTGTCATCATCATCATTGAAACCTCCTTCAACTTCATCATAAAGATTCAATCATTGTACTTCTACAACATCATGAAACATGCCAAAATATCACCACTTCATTATTTTATCCTATTTGACAGTTGTGTGAAAATTGTCATAATTAGCTAAATAAATGTAGATTTATGGCCATAAATGTGTTTTGAGGGGTCAGAATGAGATTCACCATTGTCCACCAAATTGTATTCAGTTCTTCCCTGAGCCAAAAAGGATGTATGTGCCAAATTTGAAGAAATGTTCTTGTTCTTGAGAAATTGTCGGACGGACAGACAACCTGGAAGCATTGAAGCAAAAATGCTACGATACACTGGCACTGTCCACCTCAGACACCAAGCTGACCAAGGTGGACAAATTGTTTGGACTTTGATAACAATAGAAACATTGCTTTCCTCTTTCCTCCATCACATTGATAAATTCAAATGGCAGAAAACGTCCTGATGTTAAGTGTTTCAGGTTGAAATGGCCTGTGAACCAATAATGTGGAATTCTATCAGCGCTTGAATCTTTCAAAACAAAGCCGTTGAATGCATGAGTTGAATTGGACTCTTAAATGTTAGAAAAGCATGTCGAGGAATTTAGCAATATCTGACTCATAGCATTCTTCATGGCATTCAGAGCAGGATAATAACCCACTGTATGATTTTTCAAGCCAGATTTTATTTTATGGATGTTTTCCATTTAGTTATTTCATTGTACATCCTCACCTTAGTATAATATAATACCTTGAAAAAAGCTTCACTTGGCAAACACTGACAGGAAATTGCAAGAAACCTGAGTCTTAGTAAAGGTCTTCCCATGACTGCTTGTATCACAGAATTGTTTTGTAGATAATTGGCCCCAAACCTTTTCGTACATCCAAAATGAATTTGGAGCTGCAGCAGAATGAAAGAATAACCCAAGCAGTCGTCTAATGATTTATTCATAAAGACTCTTGTGAGGCTGGGGAGATTTCACGCAGCACAGACACTGTTCAGACGATAAAAGGTTTCACACACATTTCCACATGGGGCGACCTCAAGACCCCCGAAAGCACCATCGCCACACAAAATCCCAGGCTGGCGTAACCACGCTCTTAACACACACAGACAGGTGTGTGTGGGGGCAGTGTGAGAATTCCTGTTAGTGTGATGACAATGTGGAGAGATCGCTAACACCACAGGCTTAATGTATAGATTCCAAGGTCAAGTTTTTTCTCCCACACTTCTCGTCTGGAGAATAAGCCTCTGTGCGGCGCGGCACTCCGTCCACAGGCCCATCCGGATGCCGACACAATTACCACGGGGATATTGCGGCTGGATTCCCGAGTGGCCACTGTGACATTTAGGGATTAGTCATGATGGCTGACAGCATGAGCGCCTGTTAATTTTATTATCAATGGACGGTACTGTCTGTACAGTTCGCCCACTCATATTTGAGGAATTCTCTTTTCCCCTTTCCCAAACGGTCTGTCCATGTCGTTCCTCTCTATTCATGCCTGATCGAGTTAGAGTCTGTTGGATTTTCTGATTTACAGTTTTGGAGGTAAATAAAAAGTAAGCAAACATCTTGGATTACAATTTGTGACCTTTTGTATCATGAATCGGCTTCTAAATGAGCTCTCATTATGCTGTGTTTTCTATTTGCCTCAGTGTAGTTCTCTATAGATTCAGATGCATTTTGGGGCCCTAATCCTCAGAGGATAGATATAGGAGGTGATGGACGGTGAGAACTTTGTGCACTATAAGATCCCCCCTCCAAGCCCCGGTGATTGTGGGATAAGACGAAGGTTTGCTGAGGCGTCTCAGTGGAGTGGGAGAAAGCATGTTAAAACTAAAAAAACTCATCTTCTCCCTTTCTCAACATCTGCAGCCACTCAAAGTTTCCATGTTCTAGCTTGATGAGCCAACAACACATGTCGGGTGTGGGTGAACACTCAGCACACGTACACAACGAATAAGGGGCAGCAGAGCTGGTGTGTGTGTCTGTGTTTGTGTACATTAGAAGCAGGGGAGAGATGTTCTTGGCTGAGGCACAATCAGGAGTCAGACGTCTTTCTTTGCCAAGGACAAGTTTAACTCTATTCTGCTTATTTTTGGCAGCAGTGAACCAAGTAAATCACAGTGCTGCTTTATTGGCAATTGCTGTGAAGCTACCACGGGCTGCAGCCCAGCTCCTATCCGCTCACTACGTCAACAAGACCCCATGCCACTCAGGGGGCAGGGGTCAAACGGCTATACAACTCAAGGCCAGTGGAGGGGCACCGAAAGAGACGAGCTACAGTTACATACCGGAAACTGTCAAACGTCGGAAAAATGAAGGATAAAAGTGAGACAGCTGCGCCTTTTCTCTTTCATAGACTGGAGAGGAATGTAATGTAATATTAGACACAGATTTAGGGAGGATCCTTACAGACGAAGAAAATAAAGTTTCATGCAAGCCTTCATTCATAAATGCAACTATGTTAACCCTAATTTTCACAGACATGTTTATAGATCATTAACAAATGCAAAGATCAGAGGACCGTCCGCAAGTCCAAACTACCATACTTCAAGATAAAATAAATCCCCTTAAATAAACTTTCATGTTGTTATTTGATCAGTTCAACTATCAGAGGACATTGAAAGTTGTATCGTGTTTTGGTGCTTAAATGTCCAACACTTGGTGTAATCCCTCTCTTTTGGTAGTACTCTTCTGATCAATGATTATGTTCTGGTTGCATGTGCTACCAAAAAAGTACATTTTTGTGTTGATAGTGGTTATTTACAGTGTTGTGTAAGGCGTCAAACAAGTGCGGGCTGTCTTGTTCACAGTTCGGGGTCTTGACTTGAGGGGGTTTAGGGGGATATAACTTTGTTGGTGCCTTCCCAGTGATAAGAGTATCATTACATGAGGATTACTTGGCGGATCATCCAGGAGGTTACACTCAACACAGCTGTGGTGGATAGGGTGGTCTGCTGGTCATGGGAACTGAATGCCAAACTCACAGAGACAAAGAACGAAACATACTATGACATCATTTAAAGTGTGAGAAAAGTCTTAACCTGCTTTTAGCCCAGAAAACATTGTTTTGTCTGGGACTAAAACATATGGTGGACAGGCAACGGTGGCCATTTTGGCTCTGCACTTCCCTTGGTGGAAGAGTCAAGTGTCTGCAATGTCACCGCTACGATTCATGCAAAGCTGTAACCAAACCCGCTCTCTGGGGAGTGCTGGGCAACCGCTGCCGCTGTGTGTGACACTGTTTATTTCTATGTGTGTGTGTGTGTGTGTGTGTGTGTGTGTGTGTGTGTGTGTGTGTGTGTGGGTGTGATGAGGACCGTGAGAAAGTCTAGTGGAACCCCAGAGGTTCAGACTTACAGACCAGAGGGGTAAAACACACAGCAGGCCAGACTTCACTACACAATACTCAAATAATAAAGTTACACTGACCAGACCAGCGCGTGTTCCAAGTTGCACTTAGATTTTCTCTGGTAAATGCCAAAGCAATATTAAATTTAAGAAACTCTCCACCTATGAAAACAACTTGAACATGAGGTTTTACATGTTCTATTTATTTGTATTTCTCTTAAAGAGTTAAGGGGCCCCTGAAATACTTCATTATTTATCCAATAGAATATGTCCTGGCCTTGGAGGTGCGTAACTGTTTGGTAAGTTCTTTCACAAGTTATGCTAATGTTTGAAATAGAAAGTAAAAGTATAAAAAAACACAAATCGCTTTGTTCAATACAGATGCACATGATAACAAATGTAAGGTTTAGAGGGTCAATAAATAAGTTCCGCAACATGGGGCCTGACCATTTATAGCCTTGAAAGCATTCAAAAACATCTTTAATTGATATTTGAAGTAAATGGGGAGGATGACGAGAGGCAAGTACTGGACTGATTTGCTCACACTTTTAAGTACCAGTAAACATCCTTGCAGCTGCTTTTTGGACATTCTGTAGGTGAGATAATGAAAACTAGGGAATTGCAAAAGTCAACTAATGGGGGCTTGAATTACCACAACATGGACTGACAGAATTGGCTTGAGTTTCGTGTGTCCACTGATTGATAACATAACTGATATGTTTCTCAAGACAGTACGTGGATTTAAATGTAGTTTTTTGCCTATGACTTCTGGACTTAGAGGCACCCATTATCTACCAAGTATTGTTCTCAGTATAGCTTCATGCACATTGCTTTTACATACAGAGAAATCTAGAGCTTGACAGATCTGCCATGCCTATTTGGAAACTGATCACAGTTGTTGAGGAGCGATATTGAATAGGTGTTGAATTTGAATCAAATCTGTGTCATTGAGCAAAACTTCAAAATTACTGAACTCATAACAATCGCCCACACACACACACACACACACACACACACACACACACACACACACACACACACACACATTAGATTGTAAGTCTGATACGCTTCTGATTGAGAGGAATAACAGCCTTGTGTTTGACGTCACTGTGTCTGCCGTGAAAAGGGCCAAAAAGGACTCCATTCATAATCGCTAATCATAGACCCGTTGCCCAGCAACGTCAACAAAAACACAACTGTTGCGGAACAAATTAGTGGACGTGATTCAGTGAAAATTCATAAAAGAGGACATGAAGACATGGATGGTGAAGGTTTGAGTCATGTCATGTAGCGCTGAAGAGCTCCAACACAATGCTTGGATACAGAAATAGTCTCATTAGAACGGGCAATTAATGATCCAGACACATTGAATTTGTATTTACAACTCTTAAGCACTTTTTCACACACATTCTGTCTCCCTCTCTCATGCACACATAGTATCTTTGTGTACTATAGAGTAACATTACAACTCCCTGTGGATGAAATCCTTTTATTAGTGGCCAGTAGCCCGCTGGCTGGCTTTAAACCTGGCAGCATGTGCCCTGGCCCCGGAGAGGGTGGCGAGCCATCTATAAATGTGATGATTGTTGCCCTGTGTTTTCCCATGCGCTCTGTAAAAAAAAAAACAGCCAATGACCTCCCTACCTCCCACCCTGGCCCTACACTCAGCATCCCACTGGCCCCAGAACGGCTCCCACAAGAGCCCCAGTCGCCTGCACTTAACGGTAATCTCAGCGGCGTTATTGGGAATTCAATAAAAATAACAGCTGCTGAATCTTTCACCTAAATTATAGGGTTGAGTGTGGGGCAGATTGAGGGGAGGGAGGGGAATGGTGTTGGGGTCTCAAGGAGTAAAAATAAGGGGGATGTACAGACTGAACCCTGAGTTATGGCCACAAACTGACCACTAATGGACCAAACTCACACTCCTCTATGATTTGTGATGGGTGAGGGGTCTCTCCACAATTCTCTGTCCCTGCTCTGAGTCCAAGAACCTTGCAACACAGCCATTTATTTTCTCCATCCTTCAGTTACTTCCTCTCTCCACTAACACGGCGGTTTTCAATCAGGGGTTCATGATCCCCATAGGAGTAGCAAAGTGATTAATGGAGTGTGAAAACATGGATCTTTAAAGCTACGCAGATGTGTGATTAATGACATTTTCCATATGAAATGTGTGTTTGCAGCTTTCACTCTTCGAAAATTAATCAAATTAAATAACCTCAAAAAGGGAATATCAAATTGGTAGTTGTAAAGTCAGACATGTATTATCACACCCACAGCAAGGGGCTGTGAAGGGGGTCCGGATGATGTATGAGTTTGATTTGGACCAATGTTAGCCTTACTAAAAATACTGGAGACTAGCCAGTATCTGAGTTAGGTCATATTTTAAAAACTCTGGCGTTCATTCTGGTCAGTAATGATAACATTGCATTCACATAGTAATTGCTACGATCTGGGAACACGTATTGCGAGTCCAACAACAAGGGGGTTCAATGATCAGACAACTTGAGAACAAGCCACAGTTTAGCCATTTTATCTCAACATTCTCATTACATCACTCATTACGGGAATGTTTTTCGGCTCGGTTTGTCTGCCTGTTTATTTGTTAGGCTGACCAGTGGGTTTCATCCAAAGGTCCGGCAATGGGGGACTCTCATTGGGCCAACCCAGGGAGGATGTTTAACGACTGGGTGGAGGCCTTCTCAGAATAAAAATTACAACAGTTCAATGGGGAGACATAACATCAGATGAGCTAAATCTGTAATGATCCGTGCAATGACCCTGGGTAGGGGCAGCCAATGTTCATGAAATATAAAAGTATTAGGAAAGGAAGAGGATAAAAATGTGTGTATGCGCAACTAAAGCAAAAATGTAAATATTTTACAAATATAAGCACATGTTCCTTTTTAAACCATTTAGTCTATGCAACACTTTGCTCAGTGACGCCCCCTCTCTGACTCCTCTTCCCCCTTTGACATGAAGCCAAAGACTCAGAGAGGCCAGCTGTTTCTTGTTTTTTTTTCTGCACCCCCCCGAATCCTCCTCCCATACTCCAGTCTCTCCTCCATCAGCACTCCCTCCTTTCAAACATCCAAACCACCCCCACTCCACATGGCAGCCATAGAGCCTACCTGATATCCACATCTCACACACACGAATATGTGTATTTCTTCCCAAAATAACTATTCGGTGTGCACAGTTGAAAGGTGAAACACTGTGGCAAAAACCTTTTTTTTTTATGCACTTGTTGGTTTTGAAAGTTTGGGCTATTTTGCTTCCATAAAATATATCGAAAAATCCCCAAAAGTAAGCATTAGAAAAGGTCTGATTTTCATATTTAAACAGACAATCTCAGTAAACTGTTAGAAAAAACATCGTGATTAAAATTAAATGTACCTTTTCACCTGTAAGTTCTCACCTTCCAAGATACACTGAGTAACTTATACGTTTTTCGATGTTTCATATAGAGGCTGTCTTTACAAACCACTACAGACTGGGGGGTATCTCTCTTTGAGGTGTCAGCGTGTGTGCCTTTACAGTGATAGTGTTGTGAGGGGCTAAACACACACAAACACACATAACGGTCCAATTAGGTCCTGACATGAAAAACAGTACTTAGTGCTGCTTTCCTGTCGTTTATTGAGTAAACAGCTAAAGTAAAAGAGCATCAGACAGCAGCTGTAAAAGGCACACACATAACTGACAGTATAGCTCTTTCTAACTTTTCTCTTTACAACGCTCCAAAAATCAACCTCTGGCCCTAAATAGCAACAAGTTAAGTATGTAAGTATTTTTTCATTTAATTTTTTAATACGGCATGTTTGTGTGTGTGTGTGTGTGTGTGTGTGTGTGTGTGTGTGTGTGTGTGTGTGTGTGTGTGTGTGTGTGTGTGTGTGTGTGTGCGCGCGCATGCTGGAGACCTTTTCGTGAACCATTGGCTACTCGCAATTACTCAAACTGACTCAAAACACATATTTGTTCTAAAATGGGCTCATTTAACCTCCAAATGTCACACACTACTGTTGTACACTTCTTTTCACTTCATTCACACGTGTGCTCTATCTCCATCGCATACAAACATAACCACAGAAAGCATCTTTGTTCTTACCCTATCTGGAGAGGGCCAAAGATAAACAAGCATTCTTTTAGGGGAGATGAAAGACAGCCAGAGTGATTGTGAGGGAGGAGGAGAAGCTAGGGGGGAGAAGATAAGATCTGACCCTAATTATGTGGGTGAGATATAGAGCCATATATTGGAAGGGGGATGGTAAAGGCTTCTCCTACAGACACCAAAAATCTGCTTTCAGATTGCAGGTTGTTAAAGTTGTTAATCTTGACATGGGCATCACAGAAATTCCTTCAAAATGTAAAACCTGCAACCAGGAACCATGTGGTTTCTTTATCAGCCTTTTAAGCAAATAGCTGGGTTTTAATTGGGCAAACTATTTGGAGAATTAGGAATAGTTTGTTTATGGAGAACTTTGCATTCAGGCTGAGAATAAAAACCCTTTCCCACTGGACTTGAAAAAAATGTCTTACACCCACTGACATCTGGCTTTTGTCTTCAGTGGTACAGGTTACAATTGGTATTCATTTCCAGGACAAATGACTCTGCAGTAGTTGCAGGTATTTATCAGCTCCAGCTTGGATTGATGGGAACATGACACCGTGGCGACACCCGAACCTTGCCCCTCTTTTGGCACAATGCTATGTGATGTGCATTGTAAATAAATATAACATTAGCAGGAATATGGACAATTGTTATAATGTTTTAACGTACAAAACCCCCTGACCCCTCACTGATCATTGATAAACAGACTTCATTTATCTCAACAGATTTAACAATAAAAATAAAACATTGCTGGTCTCTCCACTATTCCAACTCTGGTTTGATAGTTTGAAAAGCTAGAGGCAGCAGAGGAGTAACTTAGCATAAACACTGGGAGAGAAGAAACATTTAGCCTAGCACTTTACAACCTGCACCTGTAAAGCTCATTTATTAACATGTAATATCATTTTTGTGTAATCTATACTAAAACTGAAGCTTTGAAATGCAATATTTTGACAGCAAGAATATTAAAACAGCATTTATGCTAGCTCCAACTCCCTGCTTTCAGTCTTTATGATAAGCTAAGCTAACTCTCTGATTGTTAATGGGAAAGTTTGACATTTAGCTTGAGCCAGCAGACTGAAATTTGGTATGACACATATGATCCGTGTTACACAGACAGTGTAACATTTCATTTTAACATAATATGTCAGGTTTCAGCAGCGAGATTAATCTCATTGCCAGGTTTTGATTGAATATTGTTACATGTATGAACAGTCAACTCTGGTGCAAATAATCCACAGAAAAAAACCTTCATTCCTGTGGGAAAGCTCGAACACAGCTGGTTAACCGGTGACGCAACTCCCTTGTTGGAAACTTGGCAGGATAATATAATCAAATGGTTGAAAGATGAAATGCTCAAACTACAGTGTATACATAATAAATGTAATGGTTGTACAAAGCTAGAACATTTGATGGTTTATCTATTAGTGTCAGAAAGTTTTTATTGTGAGTTATAAATGTTGCTAATGTCTCATTTTAAAATAAACTATCAAGTCAGCAGTTACAATTGTTATTAGGTAATTCATATAGGGCTTTTAAATGTTCATAAGTTGTTAAGTTAATCTTGATCCTGCTGCTCTGCAGCCTATTCTCAAAGAGTAAGTGGGATAAATATCCATTGATGAGTCTTCCTCATTACTATAATATCAAAATTGAAATACAAATCAAGCGTAAAATCGGAAAACTAAGAAAGAACATTCAAATTAACCTTTTCCAACCTTTCAACCCAATGGTTGCTATTGTTAGTTTTTGTAATCTAACCTTTAAAACATTGGTCAATTTTATATTAATATTTATTCAAGCCACTAACTTACAACTTCAGTTTTTGCCCCATGAAGGAGGTTATGTTTTTGGCTCTTTTAATTGTCTTTTTATCTGTCTGTCAGCAGGATTTTGGAAGAAATATTTGCCTGATGCTGATAAAACTTGGTGGAAGGGGGTAAAATACGCTGAGGAAGAATCCAATCAATTTTGCAAAGCAACTAAATTGAGGGGTGACTGCATGTGTTGTTATTATGTTTTGCTCTCGTTCAACAATGCAAGGTAAGGCATGTGACCAGCATTTATGTGGTGTCGGGACATGAAAACCTGTGTAAGTGAACCCCAAAACTAGAAACAACTTGGAAACAGCTAACAGCAAGTTTTTCAAATGTTTTGAGCAAGAAATAAAACACATATTTTTAGAGTTGTTGTTTTCACATCACAACTTAAAGGTTCCCTATTATGCGAAATGCACTTTTTGCTGTCTTTTATACATAAATATGTGTCCCCGGTGTGTAAGGGGACTCACAAAGTGTCAAAAAACACAACCCTCTCTCTTTTCCTCCTTACCCACATCTCTAAAAACGGGGGTACAAACGAGCTGATCCAGATTTGCTTCGGTTATGACGTCATAACTGAAATGTGGGCTGGCTTTACATTGAACTCCTGGCAACGTCCCGCCCACGTGAAACGTCGAAACCTATTATCCACAATATACAGTTGCGAGCTGAATCCCCTCGAGGAGGCCGCTCTTCTTGTGTGTATTCAGCAGGATGTCTGCAGGAGGGACTTAGAGTTGTTGTATATATAATACATATAATGTCTCTGTTCTAGTGGTAAACACTGAGAAGTGATTCAGAAATAATGCTGGATGTGGTTTGGAACATAATATGGGGTTTAGCGTTTAGCTGACTATCTCTGTCAGAAACTTCTTTCTTCACAGAGAGCGATGCATGATGCTCCAAAGCGGCGTGGCCAGCTTCACGTCAGCTCAAATTTAAAGCGACAGTCACAGAATCAGCACTTCAGGAACAGGGCTGAAATAGAGGGGTATGAGTCATGCTGCAACAGGTGATCTGTTTGGTATTTTGAGCAAAACACTTCCCAGACTTGTTTTGTATAGATATTGCCCTACAATATATTGTTAAAATATAGCATAATAGGAGATCTTAAAAGCTTATGAGCATACGGAAGTGAAAAGAACAACTTCCTAAATCGCGAAATGGGACCATCTGAGGAGCATGCTGATGCACCATTGGCATGGTGCCATTTTATTTTATACATGGAACTCATATTCTATTTAAAAGGGAGTAATAGGACAAATTAGCATACATTTAGAGTCATCATATTTTAGGCTGCATACACTGTTTGTAGCTATTTAACTGCTAAATGCTCCACCAGCTAGTCTCTAATTTTGTCAGTCTGTTGTTTGGTGCTGGACAGGTACAGAATTGTACAGTTTTTCTTTATCTTTTTTTCTTTATTGAAACAGCTGCTGCCGCTTGCAATGACGCACTAAACCAAAACAGTAAAGTTGCGAGCCGTTAAGCCAGAGCAATCTTTGAGCCATGACTGTCAATGGCTCATTGTCTGCTACTCATTACCTTCAGCAGACATTTGGTATCTTCCGTTAGCTTTTTTCCGGTCTTCAGTAAATGAAACACATATTCAATAACAAAGAGATAAAGTGACTGGCTTCCATTCAGGAACATTCCACTGCTCGGTCATTAATATCTTTCTACACTGACTTATCGTTGAAGATATAGAGTAGGCTATGAGTATCCATTCAAACCAAATGTTGGGGGTCTAAAACAATCGTGTCACTGTTCAACAAGTGACGGACTGCACTGCTCATGGGATTTTAGATATTTTTCAAGTATAGCTAATATGTTACAGATGTCCTTTTACTTCACAACTAAACTAATGGTTTATTTGTTAAAAGCGTTGGATCAGCTCAGTGCTCATCAGTATCAGTCATGATTTAATGTGCAACACTTGGTTCTGGAAAGGAAAAACAAATGTGGTACAGTTATACCACAACCCAAGGCCTCATAAATCACACATGGGCCCATGCCGCCCTTTCCCCTACTGTAAAACACTCCAAGGCACGCTGTAAAATGGAGGGAGGGAGTGAGGGGTGATGTGTGTGTATTTATGTATGTGCGTTGGGCAGGTGGGGTGAATGGAAGAGAGCACATGGTGATAAGATTGAAATAACTCAGCCTGGTGTTTACTTTAAGAGTCAGTAGTGCTGGTTGTAGTCCAGACCAGCTGAGAATTGTCTGCAGAATGAGGGATCAGGGAGGAGTGTGTGTGTATCCATGTTCATTCCCTGCCGTAAGAAGTGTACAAAAGGTCAATGGCCTAAAGAAGCAACTAGCTTGCATCATATACAATAAAAGCAGGAATGCTCTCAATCTGGCTTGATCTTCTCCCCTACATCTGTCCCACTCCATGTTTGTTTCTTGTTTTCGCTCCCTCTCTTTGTAGGGATTTAACGTGGATCAGAGTGCCCTGTTGCATCGAGTCACAGGCTCCCTGAAGTCTTTTGTGTCAAGTGTGAGTGTGTTTTTTCTAGTTATGTGTAGTCAGTGGACCGCAAAATCTAAACACATGCATACACGCAAGCTGATACATAAACACAGAATGAAAACCTGGTGTGCATCTTATTTTCAGCGTTCAATTGCTCTACTTTTCAAACTCTGTCAAATATATCTAAGTTTTTGTTTCCATCAATTTAGCATTGCTGATAGCTCATAGTTCAATACCCATCAGCCTTTGGTGCCATTGCTATAACCAGTCACATATCACAGTTTCACTCACTCTACAGTAAGGGTCGTAACCTCATTCCATACTTTGTCAGTTTAAACTCAGGTTTGCTCATTTACTAGAAATTAATTTGATTCCGATACCCTACTAGAAAATTACATATTTTTATGCTTAGTGACAACTACATGCCCTCCTTGTTTACAGTGAGAGAAGCCAGTAAGGTCTGAGGAAGCAGACCGATACATTTATTTTTCTCCAAACTTTGTGGTTGGAAACATTAATTTGAACTAAAATGTCACGGCACTGGTGCCTGTGGCCTACAATGAAGGAACTAAAACATGCTCTTTGACACTTACTGGTGTGCCTTTACATGCGGAACAAACACCACTAAATCCTTCAATCATTTTGGGTTCCAACCAATAGTTCAACAAAGCAGGATCTAAAACTGTGGTATTTTCCTATGCCTATAGTTCACCCTCTCTTTACATGCTCTGCTGCTTTTCATTCTCTCAGATGGTGATTGCTGTCTGCTTTTCAGTAACAGAGCGATAGTTCCCTGGTGGATGGGGGGCCATGATGCTTTACAGATGTGTATGCCTGTGTGTATTTGTGCGTGGGAGTGTGAGCACGTCAGTGCAGTTTCCACTGATCTGTTCTTGGATTTACGAGCGGGCCTATCAGATGAAGAGTGCTCCTGAGACGTAGCTCCAAGTTTCACTTTACCACAACTGCGAGCCTGAGCGTGGTGCATGTAGTTTGTGCATGGATGTGTTTTTCTCCTGCCAACCAGCAATCCCCTTCTGTCACTCAAAAGCAGGTCCCAAGAAGGCTTCATTTATTAACCAAAGCAATCCTTTGAAAATCCCACAGAATCCTCCACAAGTCACCTATAGGCGCATTATAAACACTCAAAAAAGATGACCTCATCCTTTGCCTCATCAAGGATCTGCATTTCCAACCACCAAAGACAAAAGACGGAGACGCCCACAACTCAATAATCAGAGACAGGCTGATGGAATGGTAGGCAGACTCAGAGGCAGCCAGCTTTTGTCATTTAGGACACTGTGATATTTAACATGAAGATTGCTATTGTCATGTCAAGATGTTTTCTGTCTGTGTGTGTGTTTTTGTGTGTTTGTGTATTTGTGTCATTAAGGTGAATAACTAAAATATTATAATAAGAAATGTGTTTTCTATTATAACTTCAAAGAAAAAGACAAACTAAACCACCAAAATAGAGTTTCAAGGAAAGAAAAGAGTTTTCCCTCCAGGAATTTAATATGACTTGACCGGTGAATAATGTCGATGAGAAGATAATGGGACCAACTGTGGATCCCTGGGGTACTCCACAAGCAAACGTAATAATGTTAATGGTCATGTTGATGTCTTCAAATGTAGACCAGTAACAAAGATTGGTTAAAAAGACAAACACGTTATTAAACTAAAGCAAAAATAGGATTTTATAAAAATACTGTATATGTCTCAGTGTAAATTGTTCAGTGCGTTCTCAGTACTGTGTAGTTCTCTGAAACAAAAGATCAAAACTGCTCATATAGTTAGAGGGAGCGCGCGACACGGAGGAATTAGGTCAGCCATCAATTGTTGGTCTACTAGTTAGTTGGATGTAAATGCGGGACGCAAATGACACAAGAGCAGTTTGAAGCAAAGAGTACAGTAAAACTTTGTTGAGTTTGATTTATTGTGTATAAGAAAAGAATTGAAAACCCTGACAGTACCAACAACACATTTTTATGCAAAGTTGGTGCATGAACATTGGTTGTTGGAGACGGTATTACTTGTGTTCCTTGGCTGTGCTCCAGCCAAGCCTGTATCTGTACTCAAGGATTAGTTGCCTCTCAGCACAAACACCCCACCTCTAACTGCTAAATCATACACACACACACACACACACACACACACACACACACACACACACACACACACACACACACACACACACACACACACACAAAATCTGCACTGATGGCACAAGTCCATGCCTGTTAGGTCTGTGTTGCAATCAAAATTACCACACGTTCACAGGGTCACCAAGTGTACAAACACATCTTTACAAATATGCACAAATACATGTATTGTGTCTGCTTACATTCAGAAGCACACATAGATCCTAGACGTTTAGCCTCTACTCAGAGTGTAAGAGAGACAGCAATAAAACGGTCTATGTCAGTCTGTAGGCATTCAAACTCAGGGACATGGCTACACAGCGGTGAGTTCTAATAATTAAAGTGAACACACATACATATAATAAGGCTCCCAAACAACACCCTACTGCCACATATAAATTGGGAGTTAAGGTAAGCCATCAACAAAACAAGACTGGTTCAGATTATCAAAGCACAAATGTGTTAGATATTGTAGCAACACTGTCAACCTCAGCTGCTATTGATGTGCAACACAGTCTGTAGTAAGTCCCATTCGCATCAGACATCTTTGATATCTGTAATGCTTTGTGCACAATCTCAGTTTGAATGCCCAGCAGAAAGACTAACAAAAGGGGGAAATGGCTTATCTTGGTCTGTCTGAAGGTAAAAGATATCCCCCTATAAAACATTATACATAAGGAATCAGTAACTACATAGCCATGCTGTGGACTCCACTTTCCTATACATAAACATGGAATTTATACGCTGTTGTTGCTGGAATCACATTTCAAACCATCTCCAAATTCAGTTGGCATCTGATTTGAAAAAATTGCATTTTTTGTGATCCAGACTTTCTAAAATCAAACTGGATACAATCTAGATATTCCAAAAACGGATTTGCACAGGCAGAGGGAGCAAGGTCTTGGTTACATTTTGAAGGTTTCCCCAGCTTCATATTGATGGGACCGTTTTAAAGTGGTATCAATGTACTTCAGTAAGAATCTTTTTAAAAATCACGTTCCCAAATATGTAAAATGATTCCCTTTTTGCCTTGTAATGCTTGAGGACTGGAATAGGGTTTTAGATGTAACATCTCCTATTCTCTGCAATGCTTTAATTGACTCCCTGTGAGCAGTGTTGCATTTCAAACACTCAGCAGTCATAAACCTAGTTAATTCCGGGACCTCACTTGACAGTCTCAAAGAAGGGTTTTAACAGGACAGGAGTCGATCCATTGCACCTGATTCGGGTCAGAGGAAGATGGTTACTGGAAAAGCACTTGGTTTAAGTCATGTGCATTACTGTCTTTATTTGAAGAGGCCACAGAGAGATTCTGACGCATGCTGGCACTCAAACTGAGAGCAGCAATGAAAAACAGACCTTGGTGGTGTGGAGGTACAGAAGGCGGGAAGGGAATATGGAGAAAGTGTGTGAGAGAATTTGATCTCTGTCTTCATATCGTGGCAATGCAAATGATTAGAAATACCTTAACCGAGCACCAGGTAAGCCACATAACAATTATGCTATCTCACATTTTGAAATGAAATTCCGACATGAAAAGAAAATAATAAAAAGGGGAAACTGTGAGCAGAGTAGTAAATAGTTAATGCAAGGTCAACTACAATAAAACTCACTTGTTGGCTTGGCGGCCTGTTTGGCAGTACTTGTCTGGAAGATCCCTGGAAGAAACCTAGATTTCATTTTCATTTTCAATGGGTGGATCTGCATCCAAGAGGGATGCATTTATGTCCCAGTGTCCCTAACAGGCTTGACTTCCTGCTGTCTAAGCAGAATTAATAGAGTGTGAAAAAACCATCTGGAAAAATGAGAGGTGATCCAGGAGACGAAAAGAAGGGACAGGGGGGAGACTCATTGTCAAAGAGAGAATGCTGGGATATTGATATTTTCCGTTAGACAAATGGAAGAGACAGCTCTCTTTAGAGTCACAATCTAAACAAAAAGTAGTTTTTGATTCTGTGAACTTCTTACCCTGGTTTGGAAAATCATTTGATAAATACATTTTGCAACTGACTTACTATAGTCTACAAGAATGAAGTTGACCAACTGTGTTGAAGTATCAAGTTTTGTATTTTGCCTCCCCACTATTCAGAATCAGAATCAAGAATGTAAGTTACATACAGTTATACACAAGGAATTTGATTTGGTGTCTGGGGTCTATTTAGCATTAGAAAAGAAAATGCTAAAGACAAGTATGTACACCAAATTTAAATTTAAATATACAAAGAACCTTAAAAGCTAAAAAAAAAACTGAAAGACTTATGACAATGAAAATATGGTAATATATGGCAAACTACAGTGAATTATATTTTAAAATGGAGGGCTGTGCAGACATGAGTGCAAGAATGTGCAAAATGCAGTCAGAGCTGTATTGTATACAATACAAAATGAACATCATGCTGTATTTAAATAAATACTTGAGGCAAGATTGAAAAGAAGGGTAATTTTCTCATTGACTTCTATACAATCTGACAATGATTTGGAACCAGTGGAGTTGTAGCTTTTTAGACCCGGAGGCTACATCCACTTCTTTAATACAATCTATGTTACTTACAAATGAATAATCACTCAAAATGTCATGATTTTAATGATGATGATTTGTAATGATGAATGTACCAATATAATACTCCGTCAAGGTAGAAACCCTGCAAGACCTTTTTTTTTTTTACTTCAAGGTTGTCAGTCTGCCATGGATATGTTTATCCAAGCAGTTCCTTTACAGAAAGTGTCAGATTGGATTAGTTCTCTTTACGAGGTGAATAAAAAATTCGGAAAGAGAAAAACGGTCAATTGCATAAGAGAGCAATAAGATATAAATGGGAAGAGACAGAAATCGTAACAGATCTGGTGTCAGATAGTGTTAAATATTGACATTGACCTGCTTGGAGTACCAACAGGTTAGGTGGGGTTTGCACCATTAAAACAACTCAAATAGTGTCAAGTGAAGTTGTCAGCCACAGAAAAGTTCAACAAACTGTCTTTCAGATGATTGTCTAATAGTTCTGGCACTCATTGTATTATTCTATGTGGCAAATCCCACCCATCTGGCACCGAGGCAGAGCCAACACAAATCATAAAATTATCGTTAGAAATAATTTGGCTTAGTTTCTTGGGTCCCTGGTGGGAAGAGAGGGAAGGAGAGATGGAAAAATAAAAGAGTTATCATTTCTGCCATGAATCTCTAGCTCCCCCAGTGGGGCGGCTGAGGCTTCTCTCAGGCATTCTGCATCCGTTCGTCATGTTCTTATCCGTCATCCTTTAATCATAACGAAGAGCAGATGTCCTGGAGATGGATAGCTTACCATAACACACACACACACACACACACACACACACACACACACACATACGCACACACTGAGACTCACGAAGACATGTGCAGCATCCATAGAACTAGTCTAATTACATAACACTTGACTCGCTCCCTGTGGAACACTAGCCCCCATGCCAGGCTTTCCTAAATCAAGAGATGCTGGCGTGATAAGTGACACCCACACACATTTATGTAGAAAATTACTATTTAAATGTACACTAATGCACTCTTGTACAGAAGGAACTGCTTTAGTGAAGAAGTACTTTACTAAACTGATTGAATGATCACAAGACAAACACATCGAAACTCAATCGGTCACACATTCAGATGCAGTGATGTAGCGATGGGGAAATGGAACAATTAAAGTGTAATGCCTTGGGAGAGCAACGCCTCTAAACTGCTGAGGATGCACAGCCAAGAATAGACAGAGAAAAGAAGGGAGGAGAAAGAAAGAGTGGAAAATGTGCACTGTCACTGGGACCAAACCACCATCGGGCTTTGTCACCTGCCAAGAAAAACAGCCATCACCAACAACACAGAAAGAGAAAGAGTAAGAAAGAAATTTAAAGTGGAAGAGGAAAAGGCAGATGGGGCGAGAAACAGAAGAAAGAGATACAGAGGGAAAGAATAGCAAAGCCATTGTGAAATGGATAGGACGACAGTTGCAGTCAGCGTGGAGTTCAAGGTACCGATGTAATTGAACAGTTCCCTGAAAGAGAAGACGATGATGCTGAAGCAGATCACTGCCAGAGCGGCTGTCCGTTTACGTGGAAACGAGCATGTTATGAGTACAGTTTGTCCTCTGATGTCATCCTGCTGCCTCTCATGGCCGGGCCTTCTGCCATACCGCCGATCTGCTTGTAGTACACAAACACAAACACACGATGACACACAGATACAGACACAAGCTTACAAAAAGTGTCATGAAAGTTTAAACAACAACACAAGAAATGCAAATGTTCCAACAATTCACAAAAGGTTTTATGAATACACACTTTAAGAGACCTTTTTAATAGATTGCTTAGGTGTCACTCATTACTTGGACCACTATTTTGCCAGCAATCAACAATGTGATGACGATGATGGTGATGAGGATTCAGGTGGATCCTTTTATGGAGAAGAAGCGGGTTAGCTGATGAAAAGTGTTGAAAACTTTCCCCCTCCTTCTGGGTCAGAGCCGGGGATAAGTTAGCCGGCTGTCTCATTCCAGGCTCGGCTAGCATTCTCTGATTCTATCTCTTACTGGGTTTGGCAAACACCAATGGATTCTGTCACCATTGGCAAAGTGGGTCTTCACATGCACAGTCGCTAGTCTGCACCCTGCAGGCTCCTCCACAAACCTGCACATTATTCCAACTAACTTTCATCATGCAAATAATTTAGCGTACACAAGTGATCACATCCAATCTTACTATAAAACACAGCGTTTTGGAAAATGTCGATGGAAAGGATGTAGCTTTGTATAACCAGATAGCCAGCAGACTTAGAAGTTTGGCATGTTTAATTCACGTCATGTTAAGTCAATCTCAGATGTATGGCATTACTGTATAGGAGCATCTGTACCAAGACACAAAAAAGGCTTTTTTTTGCTAGAACTGGGTACAACAAAAATCGAATGCAGGTACAGTTTTAGTGAAGAAGATCAATACCACTGGTAGTGGATTTCTTTTGGTTGATACCTCGAAAGAACCAATAGCCAGCCCTGGTCCTAGCTGAATTTAAGGGTGTACTTACTCTTTAATAGCTATTTGAAAAATCAGCTCAAACCAGTAGCACTATGGCTAGTTTTGGGACATTGCCGCATGGCACCCAAAATTGGACAAGTGGACAGTTTCTGACATGTCATTTATCACATGTCTGGCATCAATCCCAGAAACAGCCATACTGGATTTAGGCCCCTGCTGGGCCCTTTTTAGCCTCCTGGGAAACTAATATCAGCTTCAGTTAGAAGTTAATTGTAAACAGTATATTAATATTGCATGAAATGTTTACTTGCCAACATTACTAGACTTGCCATATCATCTCATTGTCCCAGAATGATGTTGTCTTTTTTTTCACCTCAGTTGAACATGTCCAACAGGCAAACTTAGCAAAAGATGTGTACTCTAGCAGAAAGGAAATCCCAGTTACTGAAGAACACACAGCTAGTGAACTCTGCTGTAGGTGAGGCCGAACAAGACTCAACCTGCTCCACACATGGATTATTTACGCATGACTGGATTTGTCCTTGTTAATTAGGCTGACTTATCTGAAAACGATTTGAGAAGGTTTATTTTGGCTAATGTGTCACTGCCGATTCTGAATCATGTTCTTGACAGAAGACGTAAACCAGATCTCAAAATAATTATACTTAAAGATTGTGTGATTTGAAGTTTCCTTTCTTTGGTTAGGTCTTTAATGGTCTCACATACATCCTGACCAGAAAAACAAGTATTAGAGAATTGTACATTTGATGCACTACTGGAGGCAGTTCACTAAGAGTCTACTCTTCTGAACAGCAGTAGCCTGAAGGCAGCAATTGAATGGGGAGGATCAAACACTCACACCTAACGTCTGCCCTGCACAACCACAATAACACATCTGGGGAACTAGCAGCAGATATATTGGCAGCTTGGCCTTGTGTTAAGGAATTCTGACCTGTAAATGGACTTGCATTCCTCTCACCACCCCAGGGAAGTTTATCCCCATCAGGATGTCTATAGGCAGGACACTTCGGACATTTTGAACCATAACTCTATACAGGGGGGCGCAAAAGGGTAAAGGAACATATTTTTTTGGCTTAAAATTATCTTATAAAATCTTGTCCTTGATTTTGTCTCTTAACTTCAACTCCATTCTCACGTCTCAAGTTGCTAATCAGACTGTAAACAATGAGCAAAGCATGGAAAAGGAAGCCTTGGCCCTGATAACCGCTGGCTACTTTGGAACCCCTGAAGTACCTCGCTCCTATTTTAACCCAACCAATGTGGCTATTTAATTAAACCAACATAGTTGAAAGAACAGAGGGAACATTCAAAAATATGTAATGAAAGATAATTAGATACAAGAAATAATTAAACCAGATTTAAATGATATGTTTAATTGAAAGTGGTTTGATGAATGACTGTGATTAAGCAGCCTTATCTTAGCCACACTCTTTACAGTTTGTTTATACAGTAACCTAAGTGCTCTGACAGAAATGTAAGTATTCTCTGGGGCCTGATTGTGTGGGTACGTCCTATGAGGAACCCAGATAATATGAGTCCTGTCATAAATTTGCCAGCTCTCCATGTGATGGAATGTTTTGTAGTCAGCAATGATTGACTGCCACTCCAGGGGTCATTATTTTCTGGGTGAGTGGCTCCATCTTACAGGAGACAGCGAGTAACTCATGCCCCCAGGACCAGAGCTATAAATCTGTGTGTGTAAGCGAGTGTGTGTCTGGATACGATATGTTTGTATGTCTCAGAGTCAGTGTGTTGCCTAAAGGCACACTTGAGCTTGCCCCTGCTTGCCGATCAATCAATTTTCACTTTAGAACTTTAGAACAAATGAGTCACCTATGACCTTAAAATATAAGTTATTGGTGGATCCTGAAGTAAAACATAGAAATTCTGAAGCTTGTCTGCTTACATTTATTGGGAAGAGGTGAAATGCGTTCTTAATGTATGTCCACAAGTCTTAATGATTGACTACTCTGACCCTGCTAAATTAATTAAAGATGTGAGGAACAAAAACATAAAATTACTGGGGTTTTGAACATAATGTCAACTTTAAATTCAGCTTTGATCTTTGGATTTAGAATAATTAAACTCCATTGGCTCGTAAAAAGTTTGGACTACAATGTGTTTGTGTGATCCACTTTTATATTTTTTATAAAATGTAAGCAAGTGATCTGAGAAAAATAATATAATGATTGTAGACATTGCTGAGTAAAAGTCTTGACAAGACATTATTGTTATTTATGTGACAGTTAAAACATGAATTATGATACGTTTTGTATTGGGAGTGGTTGTTTGTTTTTTTTATTGGTCCCTATTAATGTGCAATCAATCAAATACTGAAATAGTTCCAAGGTTGCTTTCAAAACATTCATGCACCTATTTCATTATTTTGTTAGCCTGTCCTGTATGTGCTTGTTTTCTATCCCACTGGCTAGCTTGCTACGGCTGGCTGTTAGCCAGCTAGCTAACATTTTAAAACCTAATTTAACATTTTAAATCGCATTCAAGACCTTAACTTCCGCTAAAGTCAAACTCCAGCAAAGCTAAATCAGCACTGTAAACACTCACTCTGCATGTTAAATGTGTTCAACTGTCAAATGCATTCTTCAGAACTGACTTTACGGGTTACCAACTGATGTTTTGAGACATGAACAGGCCTGCGGTGAGCGCAGCGCGGATGAGTCACTCACTCATAATAACACGCTCTGCTGTGATCAATCAAACCTCAAAATTCAATCTTCTTTGACCTTATAAAACTGAATTTGAAGTGAACTGGGTGTGAAAACCTGCTTGAATGCAAAGCCAATAACAGGAATATCTGAACTTTGAAAAGGCCTTCTGTTTAACAATACATTTGAAGCAAGAATAAGGATGAAAAAAATTGTGAACATTTTATCAAATGGTTGGGAATCTGGTTGAAATGTCAAGGAAATAGGGGTAAGACTTCTGTTTTACTGCCAGGCAATTTTTGGGGGTTGGGGGAAGTACAACATGTGCATGTCCTTATTACTTTGGTATGCATTATAGATCCTCACTTAATCTTGAGTTGCCCAGTTTGCCTTTCTCCCCTTGCCCATCTACGCACCATATTACCTTTGGTAATTGTTTGTTGTTTCAGCCAATCAGCTATTTGCTGTTCCCAGAGAATACCCCTTCCATTCAGCTACCTGTTTCTCCCCTGTAATATCACCTACAGTAATTACCCTCACTTGAGCTCCTCTGGCCACCCACTGCACCCCCTGATCCGTTTAGTTTGTATGTAATTCCTGGTTTTCTGTTCAGTTCGATCCTTGGTTTTGTTCTATGATGTTCAGTTTTGTGTTGCCCATAACAAACATTTTATTAAAATTATTTCTCAGAGTAAGTTACCTACAGTCTTTTCCAATCATTAAGTTAATCTCCCGTAAGTTATTTTTTTCTAAACAATATTGTAAAGTTCAGGGGAGGGAGTATCATAGAGGGAAGATACATTACCTGACAGTGGATGCAACAAGGATCCCAAAGTCAGCTGGTTGATCAGGGTAATGGTTGCTGCCCAACTGAACCTGAAGAGCTGATTGCCCTAGTCAGAGAGCTCAAAGGGGAAAGAGACAGCGTGTGGTTGAAAGAGAAAATAGTTGAGGTGGACAGAAAGAAACAGTGTTTTTTAGCTGTTTACACAGAGCACAGTAAGATTTCTAATTTAAACGCCATTTGTTTTGTTTAAAAGACCTAAGTTGACATTTGTTAAGACACAATAGTCTGGATTTAAGTTGTGAGTTTTGCTGTCTTCATTTAGTCCACCCAGACTTCCAGTGCTCCAAGTTAGAACCTGACCTCACAAGACATCACAAAGTCTAGAGAGGGAAGTAATATCCTAGTCAGCCATATTGTATTGTTTATTTGTTTGACAACAACGTAACCAAGGGAAGTGTCAGCTCAGTCTGCATCATCATATCATTTTATTTTCCAAAGTGCAGGGAGAGACTAAAACATTTTGACCTATGCAGAAAGCAAGGACACACTTTCAATGGCTCGACGAAAACCGGCAACAACAACATCTCTGTGTGAATGCGAGAAGGCAGCAGAATACTCAGAATCGAGGGAAAGCATTGTGACAAAGCTTGTTGTTATTGTTATGATACCGAAATGCAAAAGTAACACATTTTTTCTCTTTGCAATGGAAGGCCGCTTGGCTTAGTGAGCTCCAGCTGTTTCGGTTTCCTCCCTTACCTAACTCCCCCAGCAAGACGTCTTTCATGCCATTGTAGTTGTGTCATGCTAGAAACACAATGAAACAAGCATGAACCCAAACTACACTTCCCCTGGCACCAGGGTGCATTGTGGGAGTTGCTGAAAGAAGATGCTGGGGTCCTTTGCATTTTTACCATTGAGAGAGCAAAGACAACTGGCAGACATATAGGGATATATTGGACCTCTGGCTGCTTCCTTGTGTTTAACCAACTTCTTTCCATGCTTTTTACCTTTACAAAGTTCATTCTTGCCATTTTACAGTCTGTTGGAATCCAAGTATGTAAAGGTGACATGGGAGAACTTAAAAGTAGCCTACTAAAATGTCCTTCGTGGTGGTTACACACCACAGCGATTGTATATAATAGATTATCATTACTTGTGTAAAGGGAGGATTTTCATTTGGTAGGTGGTTACTTGTAAAATAAACATGTATTTTGGATTAATCTGATGATTTTTTCTTTCTTCATTCATCAACTGAATATGTGTTTTCAAAAAATAGCTATGGAGTCAAACTTTAAGTCCAAGACCTCAATATTAATAAAATCATTCAAATGAAAACAAGCAAATTGTTACATGTGTAAAAATGACCTGAAAAATGACCTAAACGATTATATTAAGTTCAAGTGTTCAGTGATTTTATTTTATTTTATTATTATTCATTTTAAAAAACAGTTGAGAATGAAATAAGAATACTTCCCCCTGAGATTTAGCTGGAGAAGAACTATTAAGTATCATAAAATGGAAATATTCAAGTAAACTACATCAAAGGGATATACTGTATAGTTACAGTACTTATTAAAGTACAGTATTACATTTACTGCCAACCAGTCCACATGTTTTCTGACTAATTTAGCTAGCCATGCAAACACCAATGCTAATGCCAAAGTACCACCTGAACAGCTAACTGCTGCTGATACTAAAGCCACAGTGCCAACACTACAGACATAGTAGAGACATTTTACAACAACATTGTATCAAAATTAATTTAACTTTTCGTAATGATGTTCCCTCTTCTCCGGCTTTAAATCAAATTTACGGTTTGAAGTGAAATGTATACAAATAAAAAATAAAAGTTAACTTAAAGGTTGCAGCCCATAGTTCAAAAAGAAATGTTCAACAGGTAAGTATACATGCATGTCCGCATCCCATGTAGAAACTAAGAAAATCACCATTTTGCATTTCCCAAATAGGAGTAGGTCACTTTACAATTAGCTAATCATTTCCCCCAGAGCCTTGGAGCCAAATAGTTAAGTTGCCAATGTTTTGCTTTGAATAAACAAACAACCACAAGCCCACCAGCAACACCATTTACAGCACAGATCATGACCCCACCCTGGGGGGCAATTAGAGTCTCCACCCACCTGAATCCCTATCCCTCTTTCTCCTGACCATGACCCCACTATCCATTTCTTGTAACTCCTCACCCTCCTCTCAGAGAGATCGGATTACAGGGCCATCTGATAATGGTAAACACTGTAGTTAAATGTTGGGTTGGGTCTATAAGGGGGATGAGACTTGAGTGGTTGTCAGTGTATTACTAATGCTATTGCAATTCCTGGTTATCCTATTCTTGGAGCCATCCTGCTTTAAGCACTAGGACACACACTCACACTCATGTTTGCGTTTCAAAATAGATTATAGGCTGTTTTGTTTCCCTCTTCTCCAAAATTCAATTTGCAACCGTACCCGCGGTCTGCGCTATGTGTTTAACTCCATCATCTGTTAGGTCATGGTCTGTTCAGCCGTGACATCCAGACCGTTCTGGCCCTGCAATCGAGCCAGCCAATTACAGTAATCCTATTGATCCAAAACACACCTAACCCTGTCCATAACATGTTATCTGCAGGATCGACCACAAACAGAAAGGCAGCTCTCACTGTATACATCCATGCGGTGAATCATCTCTCCGAGCAGCGCTTGATTTTTATTAAAGATGACATCTCCCATCCAAATCAAGCACTTACTTGAAACCTCCGCCCTTCAGACTTTGGAGAGTTTGAGCAAGAAAAAGAAGCCAAACGGCTGCAGAAACGTTGCTGTGGTTATGTACAGCTGTCTATTGCACAGACATGCTGGATTTATGTTTACATGCTAGCCTGGTTTATCTGGGCAGTCTGAGTGGTGTGTAAACGAGCTGGAATTTTGGTTGATGTTAATCAAAAACACAGAGGAGAATGTCAATCAAAGCCTCTTGCTCATCTTGATGACTTGATGGTCTAGTGTAATTGCTGAATGCTGCATCATTTTACTGTGTATGAAGTAGGGTTAACCAAATCATCTGAAAGACTACCACACTGATACTGTAGGTTTTGCATTTTACTGGAATATTCAGCATTTTTAAGTATTTAGGGCTACCAGTTTACTGTCCATGAAGATGCCTCCTTATGCTAACTAACATTAGCATAAAGACCACCCTAACTCCCTAACAACTAGCCCAGCTCTCTTCAGCAGGGATAACCTAACCCTAATCCTTAACCAGTAAACCTAACCTATCAATGCATAATATTGTGTTGGTTCAATCTTTATACAAAAAGAAACGTTAAAGACATACAGCCTCAGCTACATTCGTACCACGCTCGTTACTTTTGAAGGTATTATGTTATAAATGCTATAAAAGACGGCACCAGAAAAAGTCAGAGAAAGCATGAATGATAGGACAAATGTTGTGCCAATTTTTATTTGGTAGAAAGGGATCGATCAGAGCATCAGTGTAGTTAATAAAAAGTAGAATGAATAAAAATGTTTAAGGTAGGTTAGAGGTCACTTAAGGCAATGGGAGTCTGGTTTCACTACAGACTGATTAGTGAAATCCTTCCATTTCAATCTTAAGACATTTTTCAGAAAAATAAAACGTATTCATTTGATTCATTCCTTTAACTTAAATAAAGTGTTTTCTCAAATGGAAATGACATCTTTTTAAGTCTGACTGGATATAAAATATCAGGTTGAATATGGAATATATACATATTGTAGATACATATATACAGTATATGAAATATATTTGCTTCTTCTGGGAATTAGTATAGGCCACTAGATCTCAAGTTTAATATTAAAAGGAGGTCCAGTTGAAGGAGCTCTATTAACAGAACAAAAAAAGTGTGCTGGCTGTTAACAGACGGGCACATACCAGTGTGACAGGCCTTTTCCATAAAATTGAAAAAGGAGTCCTGTGATCACCTGATGCAGAGGGGTAGGACTCTCATCCGCTGCTACAAGAGCGCTGAGAGATGGACAGATTGGAAGATGGGGGCCGGATTCCTCGAACACAATCACACACCTGAGATCAGATCATCACCTGTGAAGATAGACAGACATGCACACACAGATTAGACCCACTCCCTGTAGTTTACTCACAGTAACACACACTACACAGGCAGACAAAGTCCATGTGTGTGCCAAGCACTGAAATGAGTGCAAATTGCAGTGACATAACCTAAAGGAAGCAGGTAACATGATTCAAAGCAGGCCTGTGGTGTAGGAAACTCATTCCTTTGGTTGGTTTCATTATACAACCTTTGTATACCTATTCTTTGTTTATCCAAACTTACCTTGAAGAAAGGTTTGTTTCAGAGGCTGCTATCTAGGAATGGACAAAAAAGGAATCAAACAATAATACTTTTCATGCTGGTCAAACACACATAAACACACACAAAGAGCAAATGGGCTCAGGAGGAAGGCATCCCCAAGGCATTTCTGTGGGCAGCTGGGGCTCTTTAGTGGTCAACGCAGATGCAGACACAGTCAGAATCAGAACGGCATGGAAGGCAGAGGCTCTCATTAACACAGATGATTCAGCCCCTTTTGTGTGTGTGTGTGTGTATGTGTGTGTGTGTGTGTGTGTGTGTGTGTGTGTGTGTGTGTGTGTGTGTGTGTGTGTGTGTGTGTGTGTGTGTGTGTGTGTGTGTGTGTGTGTGTGTGTGTGTGTGTGTGTGTGTGTGTGTGTCAGGGTGAGGGGGGTTGAGAGTTGGCTTAATCCAACAAGTATTGCTTATGCTGTAAAGGTTGTGACCCCCTGTATTTGCAAACAGTTTGTGCAGTTCATTTCTTCCCTGTGTTGTCACCAGGATCATTAGTACTACTACCTTCACTGATACAGCTGCCATATTTTTTTCTCATATGGATTGTAATCACTTAAACATAAACAACTTGAAACCAAAGGGTGAGGGTTTTATATGCTGCTCTTGAGGGTGGGAGGTCAGTGAAGGGAGGCTGCAGGTGACCACAGATGTGTGTTTGTGTAATCACAGAGGTGTGTTTTTACTGGTAGCAAGGGGTCAAAGGTCACCACAGCAACTGCCACACAACACCAGCAGTAAACTGCTGGCAATGACAGAGTAATGGTGATGTGAAAATAACTAAAATAAGCTGCTTTCTAAACGGTCACTATGAAACTTAACTACCATGTGTTTGAATGAATTTCAGCAGGATTAATAATGGATTGATTCAACTAAAGGATTTTAAAAGGGGCCTATTGGGATTTTGGGGGTTTCCCTTACCTGCAAAGTGCTTTTTGTGCATTTAAATGTTCTACAAAGACTAAAACCCCAAATTCCCAACAGAGGGAGTTTATGTCCCACGCACCACCACCACCACCACCCCCCACCCCCCTCTTGCCTTAAACACTTCGATTGGACTCGTTTTTTTCTCCCGTAACATAATGGCATCTATGTAACACTTGCACTTCTTTTGGCTAGCACTCCAACACACTGTACTTGCTAGTTCTAAGGGGTGGGACAGTTCTAAGCTGTTGGCCAATCATAACAGAGCCGGCCAGCTAACCAATCAGAGCAGACTGGGCTCTGGTTTCAGACAGAGGGTAAAAAGCAGTGCTGCAGCACAGGCAGTATGACAAAAATAAAGAGCTTTTTGAACATTAAAGCATGGAGACATGTCACAATAGAGGCACAAAATACAAATATGAGCCTAAAATGAGCATAGTATCTGCTCTTTAAGATATTAAGGTGTTTAAAGGGGCACAGCTTCAAGGGTAAAGAGCCATTAAGATGTACGAAATAACTAAATAAGTATAACTAAATAAATCTTAATCTATACCTTTGGGAATTACCTAAACATTTCTCAATAACAATAAATTGATAATAAAGGGGGGACTCATTTAGCCAAGGTTTGGAATAAACCTTAAATCTGCTCTCATCAAATACTTTTTGGAGTTCTAAGGGGAAAGACAGGTACAACTGCTTCTTAATTTGGTAGTTGATGCCTTTGCTAAATAGACACATCAAGGGAACTCTGGCTATGTTGACCAAAATATCCTAAATAAACATCTGTAAGATATTTGGGTTTCAAGTGCATCACATGAATTCATCCATTTAGTTTTATATTGCTCACATTTTGAGCTTTTTCTTTATTGTGGCTTGAGAAAGTTGACCTCAGAAACAATAACTTAATGAAGCTTGACCCTGACATTGTTTTGCCAAATATTGTTTTCAACCCTTTAAACTGGATCTTTTCAAGAGCAAATTAGGAATTAATCAAGCTTTTTTCAAGGGATCCTTGCTTCATAGTGCATGAAAAAAGTAAGAACTGGAAAGAAAATGGAAGTATACATGGATCAACGAAAATCTCAAGTTACTGAATAGCTATTAAGGAACTTCAGAGGAAGATCCCTCCTGTGCATGCGTCTGTAGGTGTGGACAGAAGCTTAACTTATTTAATTAATGCAGCCCGAGGACTGATGAGAAATAGGCCCCTGTTCCTCGGGTAACCTGAATCCATTTCAGCACACACACCCTGCTCGCCTGACCACCTGAAGCATTGTTGGATGTTGGAACAGCCGCCCCCCCCCCCCCCCCCCCCCCCATCCTCCCCTCCACCCACCTCCATTAAAACTCAAGCTACTGGAGGAAACACCCACTTCCTCAACATTCCTGAAGGATTTTCCATACAGAGAATAGTAAACAAACCTGTGAACAAAGAGCGTGCGGGTGGGGGATTGGCGCACGGACAAGTTAATGTTATTTCCTTCGTGTAGTAAATCAAACTAAAGGGCGAGGGGAGGAGGGAGGGGGGATTTCTTTTGTGAGTTGGTGGAGGTGTTTACCGTCAGCAGCGATGGTGGCAGGAGTTGGAAAGGGAACAAAGGCCTGTACCACCCTCCTCATCCTCCCACTTACCTTCCCAGGCTGAGGCACTCATGCCTGGTACACGGGGAGTTCTAAAAAGGGGCTTTTCATCCACACCCAAATGGGGCTTTAGATTTGATCAAATTGATCTCTGTATAATTGGCATGGGTAAAGATTTTGAGAAATTATATTGTGCTGATTGTAGACAGGGTTTTTGTGTCATAACTGCAAATTGTGTGCCATTATTATCCTTTTAAGACGTCACAAATGAGGCGACATGATCACATTTTTGCATGTTTACACATAAATGTACAGTAACTTCCTGCAGTGGCTCAGTCTGTAGGGACTTGGACTCGGAGCCGCAGGGTCGCCAATTCAAGACCCTGAACAGACCTAAAAATATGGATTATGCTACTGATCACTGGTCCAAGATCACCTCCTGGCCCATGGTGCCCTTGACCAAGGCACCGGGACACTCCCCCTCCCAATCCGCCTTGCTCCAGTACAATGGCTGCCCACTGCTCGTAGTACTAGGATGGGTTAAATGCAGAGAACAAATTTCACTGTGCTTTCTTGATGTACAAAGGATGATAAACCCCTCTTTTAATAAACACACTTGTACGGGTGGACTAGTTCTATCACAAAGGCCTGTTTCACCTTGTGTTAAGCCTTAACCCAGACGCACAAAACCCACACACTGCCTAGCACCGCATAGGAGGAGAGAGGAGTTGGCAGTGGGAGGAAAGGCCTCCTTATCAGCTTTCAGCATGGGAACCTCTGTGTTGCTCACTGACTCGTGTCAAAACCTTGGCTTGAACTTGAACGCAAAGGGAGTGTTGGGAGTGTGTCTGTTTGTGTGTATGAGTGTGAAAGAAGGAGAGAAAGGGGACAGAACCTGGAGAAGCAGGAAGAGAAATCGTTAACTGACAAGCACAAACAGCTAGCCAGACAGTTAACCCGAGAGACAGACTGCTAAATGGAAAGAAAGACATTTGGCTTATTCCCAGTGGGAGTGATAGACAGTTTAAGATTTTATCTGTTAACATGTGTTTATGCATGTGATTGTTTGAAAAAAAAAAAGGGGAAGGACCTCTAAAGACATTTAGCATTTAACTCGACAGCGCAGGTGAGCTTTTGAATTTTCCAGTACTGAGGGGTCATGCTGGCATACAGCTGTTGACTTTTAAAAGCGCTGATTTGTACAGTTGTCAGACGTTTCCTGCTGGCACACACACAGAACTTTGGCCCACACAAACCTCTGAGCCTTTAAAAAAAAGTTGGCTTCCTTCTTTAAAGGTCACTCCACTCAGTGCTGACAGTTTCAGAGGGCATGTGAATTTAACATTCACCTAGAGTCCAGAAACAATAAACCCCCGTTCCAACCTTAGACCTCTGAGCTGCAGAAAATATCTGCTGCGCTCACATAACACAGGAGGTCCGTTAAACCGTGGGCCAGTTTCATGGGGGCTGGCTCAGGATGTGTGAATAACTCATCTTCTATCCTGCTATCTAGCAAGGGCCCACTAACTGTGAGTCCTGACATGCTACTTGTTCTGACAACGTCCTTTTTGCTCAATCCCTCTGGCAGAGGCCGGCCTGTAGCTGTGGATCCTGCCCCGGCTTGCACACAGGAATGTACTATTGAGAAAGCGCTGCACCGCAGAAACCTCCCAGCCATTCCAACCCGTAATCAGATCCAGCCTGTCATCCCCCATCCTGTCTCCAATCTCTGTTTCTTTCTTTCTCTCTTCAATACCCCTCTCTCTCTGTAAATGACATGCACACACGCAGAACACAAACACCCTCATACAGAGCAAGCACTCAGACACCCACACAGAATCGCAGACACCAATTTGTAGACATGTAAGTTTGTGCAAACACTGTTCTAAAGTTGGAGACTTTCCTAAAATGCAAGTAAATGCAGCTCTACAGCAGAATCCTAGAACAGGTCGGGTACCTGCATAACAGCAAAATTACATTTAAATAAATTCACATGTATGAGGATTGTAAAAGAGACTTACCATAGTCAGATTTGTGATTCAAGAATGGACCAAGCTAAACAACTTAAGCAATTATGATTGGGTCGGTCCAAATTAGATTTTGAGATAATTGCGATTAAATGGTTTGTTCTGGTACTTTGCGTCTCCCTTTTTGCAACAACACTGTGGATAATTTCATTCGGAGGTATTGAAGTTAGTAGCCAACTGACTATCCAACAGTCTGTTGGCTAGCTGTGTGATAGCTTGGTTGCTAACGAAACAATATGTTTACAGTTCACAAAACGTATTTTTACTGAACCATCCACATTTGTCTTATGACTGTGCAAACCATTCCTATTTGGTGGAATATTTTACATAGCAAAAGTTTCCTCCTGTCCGTCAAGGTCAGCTCTGTCTGACAGTTTGCTGTTGATCAATAGCGAAAATTTGAGTATTGGAGTTAAGACAAGCTAGCCAAGCTTTGTTAGCTTGGTTGCAAACAGAACAATATGTTTACAGTTTATTACAAATACTTATTTGTACCCTCAATGTTTATTTTATGACTGCGCAAACCATTCCTATTTGGTGCAATATTTTACATGGCTAAGTTTCCCCCATTATTCTCCAGTCTGTCAAGACACTTTGCTAATGGACAATCGCGCAAATTTGAGTGCTCATCGAAAGTTGAACTTGATGCAAAAGGATAGAGGTATTTTACCATTTTGCACCACTCTAATTGGTGGCCTTAAGAGTCAGTCAAACAAAGTAGAGCTCTTATGAGATAAGCACGCATAGGATATTACATTCTGGTATGATTTCAATTTCAAATCAACTCACAACTCAGTCTCATTCTGACTTTTCATGAAGGTTTCTTTTGGTTGGCCCTTGTTAATCCTCTTGATGCAAGAAGACCTTAAAAAAATTGAATGAATTCTTGCTCATTGTTTTTTATCAGGGGCAAATATTTCAGTTTACATGCCAAGTTAAAGTCTTGTTTGGAGTTTTGGTTATTTAATCATACTTACAATGAGAAATCTCTTCCTCCCTCTATCTTTAACCCCCAAATCTCCTCATCTCTTTCCACCTGACTGGGTATGATTGCTGTTGCTCTTTCTCTTTTCATCTCTCTATCTCCTAACCCTCCTTCTCCACTCTCTTTCTTTTCATTGGGGCAGTATGGGGAGTATTTCTTTAAGCTCCCCTTTCTTTCTTCTTCTCTCAGGAAACTCTGACTGTGGGGATTTCAATAAACTCTCTGGATCCCGCGCCTCTCTGAAACACCACAGCTTCGATTACACAAAATGAAGCACCACACAACCCTGGGCAACCGAAAGGTGTTTTCAATAATTGCTTATTATATGTGTTTGGCGAATCAGAAACATCTGCGGTGAATTTGACTCAAAGAGCCCCAAAACCATTCTAAAATAGGACTGACGCACGCATGGGCCTGAGACACACACACGCACACACATAGGAGGGCTACACTGCGCCATTGTCAGTGTGGGTCTATTTGCGGGCTGTTTTTTTAGCTGGCCACAGCTGCGGAAATGAATATCAAATGTGGTTCTGCTCCCATAAATCAAAACTGTTTGCCGTGTTCTGACTTTCTTTCCCCCGTTTAAAGTCAATTCGCAGGGGCAGTGTGCATTACACTTACACCCCACGGCTTAACTCTTTCCTCTGACAGTCACAGAGGTGTGTTCAAGAGCAGGAGGTTAGGAAGAGGCTGGGGGGTTTATAAAAGCTTGTTGTGAATGTACAGGCATTTAAATGCACATCATGTATTATGTATGGCAAAAGCAAGCCTAAAATGGGTTCAGTATTGATGTGTGTTGGAAATGAACGGTATGATGATTATATAAGAAATGACATAAAGTGGAAATGACTCTATGTTTGCCCAGTATGAATAAGACTTTTCTTTGTTCCTCTAAGAATGGTTGGCCAAAGTTAAAGGTAATACTGTTTTATAATATTCTGGGTCTCCTATAATAGGACCTAAATAATATTAGACTTGGGTTAGGGTAGGGTAAAAGATGGGGTTGAGACTGAGGTTATGCATGTATGTTCATGTGAGTTTTTAATATCCGATTTAAACAGTTCCAATAGAGGACTAATGCCTTGTCCCATTTAGGGAATGAAAAAATGCTGTGTCCAAATCAATGCACTACCATTTAATTGCAGCAATAGCTGGATTCAGCCGTGATGCACCCACTTTTATTTATACTTCTCTAGGTAGAAATGGCTCAACAAGACAGATTGATTTGCCGACACAAAATAAGAGTCATTTACACAATTACATCTTTGAGTTAACTGTGTGCGATTGTTGTCCTTGTAGCTGAGCTACCAAGCTTACTGACTCAGAAGCTAGCTTACTGACACTGAGCTAGCTCGCTAACTAGGACTGCTTTTCATCACCCTCTTCAACTTTATCAGATGAAATGATGTACAATTCTCTGAAAAATATGCCAGAGGAGGTAAACTACACAATTCTGTAATAATTGGATGAAGTTTGAACCCTATAGTGACACACAGCAAGTGCCATTTAATGGATGGCTAGTGTGTGAAAGGTTAATCTGCACAAAGCTGCAAAGAGAAATAGCCAAGAGTAAAGATTTCCGTAGGTATGATCAGTTGATTCCTTACATAAAAATAAATGTGGCTTGTTAAAATGTTAACAACATTTTTCATAGTTTGCCCAGTTTGCAAATGTTTTTTAAACTCAACGTCATTTATGTCTTCATCTACCAGATGGCCCTCACGATAATAGTTATAATTTGTGAATTCCACATTATGACAGACTTTATGTTTTTTGCAATTGGGCGGACAAACATATGCATATTTCGGCTATAATGAGTTGTAAGATATCCACATATAAATATCGGGAAAGATCCAAAATCATACTTCCCTACTCACAAAGCTTTGAAATCCAAATATTTTTTGAGGGGAGCGCAGATGAATTTTTTTGTACCAATTTCTGCTGTGACTGCAGCTTTGAGGTAATGAGAGACATTCTACTATGGCATTCATAACATTGTGTCTATGCACATTTGTGTGGTGTGTGTGTGTGTGTGTGTGTGTGTGTGTGTGTGTGTGTGTGTGTGTGTGTGTGTGTGTGTGTGTGTGTGTGTGTGTGTGTGTGTGTGTGTGTGTGTGTGTTTGTGTTTGTGTGTGTGTGTGTGTGTGTGTGTGTGTGTGTGTGTGTGTGTGTGTGTGTGTGTGTGTGTTTCCAGGTGAAGGAGGGTGAATCACTGAAAGCGCCGGAGGTCTTGGACTCGGCTTTACTTCTGCTTTTCTGGGATTAGAGGGGATCCAATGCTGTCCAAACCTTATCCTAACCTAGCGTCAGGGCCAAACCAACACACACACTCCAGATCAAGCTGTGGGACAATAGACCTGCCCGTCTGTTGGTTTAACAGGTCTGGATGCTTGCTAAAGGCCTGCTCTGATGTCCAAAGGCCCAGGATAGCAAAGGAGGGACGAGGGAGGGAGGCAGTGCCAAAGGGGAATGTGTGTGTGGTTGTGTGTACATGTGTATGTTCAAGTAGGGCAGTCTGCAGAGGGGTCACATAAGGCCGTGTATGTGAGTGTGTATGTTTGGGACAGTGGAATGTGAGGGAGCAGAGGGGGGATATGGAGCAAGGGACATCCCTTTAATACCAGTCCTAATCTCCACCCTGGGCACTGAGTATACACACACACACACACACACACACACACACACACACAGACTCACACATACACACAGACACAGGAGACTGACAAACAGACGACCAGACAGAGAGACAGAAGGAAGGGGGGTGAGGTCCATGTTTTTATTCCAAACTGAAATGGAAAGGAAGAGGAAATGTTTTCATTCCATTTGATATAACCAATACCACACAGCCAGAAATGACACAAAATGGTTTTGAACACACAGGCATCAGCATTAATTTGACTTTATGTGAGTCTAACCACTTATTTTAAAGTTTACACAATGTGGCAGTGTTCTCTGGTATTACAGTTAATCCCTAAGATTTAAGTTGTGGTTCATCTAAAGTTACTGTTGCTTAGGCTTGGGCAGTAGCAATAATGGCAAGGCTCCTAGTTTAATTTTCAGTAGCGAGCAATTTGTTTTACTGCTCAGTGGGACAGGTCAATCAAATGCAACACATTCTAACAGTAACTAACAATCAGCCACTAACAGTAATTAATGGTGAAATATTTGTTTAATTTGCAAATAGCCTCACGTCCAGAACGTGCATGCTTTGTCTAAAGACACTACACATGCATTTTTTTGTATTCAAACTTTTCTGAAATGTTATCTTCAAAAATGCAAATCAGGGATTATCTTTTAAATATCTGCTTATTTACATTTTATTATCTCTAGAGAAGTTTTTTTTACAGAGGAAATGCTGCATATCTCTATGTTGAATTTAATAAATTAGAAAGCTATAAACAAATATTTCCACAACATCTTCAGGAATAAAAGGCCATGAATGAAAAACCAACAAACACTTCTTAGAATATCAATAAATAGAACTGGAATGTTTGGAGTATCTAATTGCTGCAGAAGTGGATATTTCTGCCTTGAAGTTAGAGAATAAACTCATTTTGAAAAACAGCCTTTAAAGATATGTATTTTAAAATGTCATGCATTTTCTAACATGCAGGTAAATAGAGTTAAAAATGTTGTATGTTCAAATCAGCAATCAAGGCATAATCTAAAACAAACTTTTTGTGAATTTAGGAGAAATTCAACTGAAGCGTCCTATTCACTATTAAATTAACCCTTTTCCCACAAGGACAGAATAAGAGTGATAAAGTGCTTCAAATGTTGGTTCATACGTCTAACATTTGTATCGAGTTACTGTGGCTTAACAAAGTTTAAGAGATGGCTTATTTCCCATCAGCTATTTCACAGTCAAACTTGTGTGCACGGTCAAATAAATTCCAGATTGCACCTTTAAACTCCATTCAGTGAAAATGACTGCTTCGCTCGCACTGTGCTGTCAAGCTTCATAAATTTCCCCTGCAAGCATGTTCTTTGCATGCACCTTAATGTGTTAAAGCCCTGAGTCTGCGCAACATGTGCAAGCGAGTGCCTACTTGGGCTGTATAAATGCATACACCCACACACACACACACACACACACACACACACACACACACACACACACACACACACACAAACACTAACACAATTCCATCCAATTTTTACCTTATTAATATAGGCAGAATTACAGCTGGTGTTTAGCTATAATAGGAGGTTTTACCAGGATTGATAATGAAGCCGTGTCAGCCATATGCTCTGTAATCAAACTGAATTATCTGTCAGTGTGTGTGTGTGTGTGTGTGTGTGTGTGTGTGTGTGTGTGTGTGTGTGTGTGTGTGTGTGTGTGTGTGTGTGTGTGTGTGTGTGTGTGTGTGTGTGTGTGTGTGTGTGTGTGTGTGTGTGTGTGTGTGTGTGTGAGAGAGAGAGAGTCTACTGTAGGGAAATGGCAGAGCTCCTGTGATGTGAAGTTTCATAGACCTTTTTTGAAGAAGCTCCAGCTCCTCTCGGCCTAAAATGGCAACAATAACAACCCCCTCACGACTGGAACGAGTGATGTCAGCCTCTTCTTTCCTTTCACACACACATAGAAAAAACAACTGACACCCCCTCAATGGCTCAAATCAGACACTGGTGCAGAATACCAGCTTAACCGGTCCTTACAAAACACACACGCAGCTTCCTTCGCTCTACTCTCCAACCCTTCCTTGCACTCTCCACTGAATAGCCACATTCATAGCTGTCTGCGGCGAAACATAAAACACTATTAATAAAACAACAAGGGCCTGCTGAGTGACACCTGCCTGGCCCTGCCAATGTACACGTAAGCTTGCTCCAGCAACAAGTATTATCATAGTCAGCCCTAAGGAAGGTGTCATAAAATCTGTTAGAGTTACAGTAATACATATAGGAAAAATAAAGATCCTGGAGGGTAATGTGTGTGTGGCTGGGAGGGGGGTGGTTGCACAGCAGCTTAAGGGCACGGCTGGATGGCAGAGCAACAGGTATAGCAGTTTCTGCAGGTGTGAGTGCTAGGGCTGCAGGTTATAAACAGACAAAGTTATTGACTTGCAAGTGGCAAGTACAATTCTAGTCTTTGCAAGGCAATGCAAGTTTATTTATATAGCACCTTTCAACGCAAGGCAATTCAAAGTGCGTTACAAAAATGAAAAACATTAAGAGCATTTAAACAGTCATTAAAAAGTAAATAATAACACAGGTATAACAAAACATGATTTAAAGTGACAGTGCCGTGAAAGATATGAATAGCACTCAAGTTCAAGGTTAGTGTCAATGTCTTGGAAATATAGGTCCCACATTGAATTATGGTCATTTAAAGTTGAAATTACAGCAAGTTCAAAAGTAAAATTGATTAACTAGCTTCAGAAATATGGCATGGGTTGGAGGTCAGCACCATTGTTTTTCTCCCCATCAGTACTGACTCCAATGGATGGAAAGGTCACCTTAGTCCTAGTCAGACACAAAGTTTTTTTTATAGGCTTGATTGTGATGAAAAAAACTAGCATTACCGAGCACATTTTCGGTTGAAAAAGGGTGTTTTTCTATTTTTCTACCTGCTATTTTCACACACACTGCCATCCATCAGACCTAATCTCTCATTAAAATACAGGGGTTATGTTGAGCTTTTCTCAACAGATCACAGACTCCAGTGTATCACGCAGCCTGAGCAGCACTATACGGCACCTGTAAGTCCACTTGCCTCTCTGGCTGTAACCGCAGGCAAACACGGGGGGGCTGCAGAGTTTTCCCAGGCTCAGCCAAGGTGAATATAAAGGCATCTCTGTTCGGTCTCGGCCTGCATCTCCTGCTCTATCTCTTTGAACTGGGCGGTCATGTCAGCAGCTCCCAGCCCCCAGCCACCATACCGCCCTTCATGTGCCCACGGGGAGCGATAGGCTGGGCGCCGACAGATCCACACAACACCCAGGACTAATGCACGCACACACACACTTTGGTGTGCCATGTCTGCCTACATGGGACACTTATACAGGAGTGTACAAAACACATTATGCTGAGAGGGGGAGGTGAGGATTATGGGTCATTGACTGTATTTTTGTATTTAGCATGCATTCAGTGATAGTATAACTAAGGTCAGAGGTCAGGATCCAAAATTGCACTTTTTCACATTTCCAGTTCGGTACATTTCAGCGAATGCCGTGTACTTGTTCTGGAAAATGTCTTTCAACATTATAAGCAGGCATCATTTTAAGTAAAAGCTAATAAATATGTCCATGCAGAATAAAAATCAATGGTACTTCGAGACTCTCATTTTTTTCGGATTCATCAATGTTACCAAACATAGCCGAGAGAAACTTAAGATTAGCTACCCACAGGCACTGGGCTGTAGACGTTTCACATAGTTGATAATCAAATGTGATTTTTAAGCACCTTTTACATCCAACATAAAGGGTCTTCCCTTTGAAGAATTGTCCACTGTTCAACAAACAACAAATTATAAGCATTACATTTTTTTGTCAAAGCTACAGGAGACACTGTAGAGGGCATGCAGCGGACCCCTGAGATGTATAGGTTATAAGTTATTTGCAATTATGACCCCATAAACATCCATCATCCTGTCTCATGAACCTCGTTGTTTGATAACCCTGGCTAATAATCAGACTTTCAAAAAAGGTATGCTGTGATTTCTAACAGAAAAACCCTGTGTTGACCCACCTGTTTGTGTGTTCTGCCCTTATTAGCTTCACCTGTTCCCCATCAGCCCTGCAATCACCTGACCTCCTGTACCAACCCTGTCCACCTGCACTTTCTCTCCTTATGAGTTTCAGCTTGTATTTAAGTCCTGTTGTTCTGTTAGTTTTGGTTGGATCCTTTAATGTGTAATGAAAAGTTCGGTTTGGTTCTGCTTGCCTCATCTTGCCTTGCCATGCCTTGACTGGATTACCTCAAATTAAAGGTATTTTAAGTCTTCCTGTCTCCTGGATTTAAGTCTACCCCGTTTGCTACGAGTAAAAATAAACAGATAGAAAACTAGAATTTAAATATGCTAAGCCACCCCAAGTTTTTACACAAGTAAAATCATATGCGCCAGTGCCGTCACATACGGACTAAACACACAAACAATCAGACTTCCTTCACTCCTACTCGGGGCGCGTTGACGCTAAGCCGGCCAAGAAGGTCGAGTACAAAATCACACTGGCACAAGATCTGACGGACTTCCTCTATCAAAGGTCATATTTCTGTTATACCATCCATATCTGACTCTCAGTTTGATCATTACGGAATGAGCAAACGGACACAATGGATGCATTATAAATCATTGAGTCCATAATAAGTATTTGGAGGATTGATGAAACGCACCTGGCTCATGCCGAAATGAGAATTATTATGTTTTTCGTAGCAACAAAGAAGCAAAAAACAACAAATCATGGTGACCGGAGGGAAGCACATGTGTGTGTGTTTATATTGGTGTATTTTGTAGCAGAAGCAGATGTTTTAAATAATTCAAATTTAGAGACTTGTGTTTTTGAACATGCTCATGGGAAAAGCCAGAGAGACAACTGTGAGAGCTAGATAAGTGCACGTTGGTTTTTATAACTTTTTAAAACTCTTCTCTCTCTTTCTGTGATGATACCAGGTCAGTCCAGCCAAGAATGCTGCTTGGCTCTGACTCTCAGGAAGGACCCTTTTAGGGATCCTGGCCCTCCATCAGGTCACACACTCTTCCTCTTCCAGAGGTCTCAACGCACACATAAATCAAACACTCCCAATGCTCTCCCCATTATTTGTGACATCTATCTGGATGGGCAGGCGCTTGTAGAGGATGTGGTCGTTCACCAGCCCCCGCCAGGGACAATAATCCCGGGCCAGGGGAGAGGGGTGGAGGCTGGGATACAAACTAAACCTCTGGCTGGGATGATAGTACTCCCCATGCTTTTTCTGTTTTCTTTGACAAATGAAAGCCAGGTTTATGCTAGCCATAGTATCCCTGCACGAGATTTGCTAGCTAAAAGTGTCTCTATTATCACGCAAAGCACGAAGCTATCGCAACTGTGGCAGCAATGTTCCCACACTTCCAAATATTGGTAATAAGGCACTCAACTTTTTAGGAAGTGACAGCCACAAATAACTAATAGATGAAAGCTATCTCCATAATTCAGAAGACGCTATAAATGTATTTTTGTAACTCATAGCTCAACCCATGATGCATTGTGCAAGTGTCAACAAGGCTTCACCCTGGGACGTTATAGGAAGTTGCATGTTTAGGAGTTTCAAGTCCAACTTTCCTGGAAGTAACGAGACTGCAAAAGTTTGTTGTAAAGTTGAAGTACAAGTTTCCTGGATATAAAACAAGGGAATTAGTATATTCATGTGCACATATACACTCACACAACCACTTATTCATACGACATGTAGGATATCCAAGAGTCCGTAAATGAAGAGTGAAGTGCTGCAAATCCTTTAAATCCACCGATGTTTCAAGGAAGATTGTGTGTGTGAGTGTGTGTGTGTGTGTGTGTGTGTGTGTGTGTGTGTGTGTGTGTGTGTGTGTGTGTGTGTGTGTGTGTGTGTGTGTGTGTGTGTGTGTGTGTGTGTGTGTGTGTGTGTGTGTGTGTGTGTGTGCGTGTGTGTGTGTGTGTGTGCGCGCGTGTGTGTGTGTGTGTGTGTGTGATTGAAGTTGGCAAAGGAGCAAGGCTGTTGGCGAGATGTTTAATTAGGTTAAGGAGGTGCGGAAGGGAAGACAGCCAACCGCTCTTACACACCCTTGTACTTACACAGACACACACACACACACACACACACACACACACACACACACACACACACACACACACACACACACTTACTGCTTAAAAGTATCTGGCTCCTTGGCTTCAGCACAGTGCTCAGTACACGCAGAACTTTGAAAATGGTACAAGTTCCTAGCCGCCACATGCTGCATTACTCTTGAGAATGCACAGAACAAATAACAGTAACCTTTCGTTTCTTTTAAATGTCTGTGGATCTTGGCAAAGCAAAACAAGACTATTGGACATTAGTTACGCTTTGATAGTAAACTTTGATTCACAAAACTAAAAAGTACTTATTATGCAGATTGGCTTATTTCAGAGTCATATATATTATACATTTTGATTATAATGATTGATGCAAGTGTTATCACAAATGGTAAAGGCGCTGCTAGTTTTTATGACTTTGTATACTGCAGGGTAGCTTGTGAAGTTTTGATCATATTTCACATCATTAATCCAAGTCTGCAAAGTAACTAAAGGTACAAAATAAATGTAGTGGAGTAAAAGTACACGATTTGCCTCTGAATAAAAGTGGAGTAGAAGTACACAACATTGGAAATACTCAGGTAAAGTACAATGTCTCAAAATTGTAGCTAAGTACAGTACTTGAGTAAATGTTCTTAGTTACTTCCCACCTCTGCTTCTGAGACAATTAAGAGGTGGAGTCAACACAAAACAATCTCACATCTGTTTGTGTGAACCCTCCAACACACACATACAGACACACACTCAATCCTATTCTGACCACTTACTTTCGAGATCATAATGATGATGAAGTGTGGGAGACGTCCACAGGTTAAGAGTGGAGGCTAAAGAAATGTAAATGGCACATCTGGGAATTCTTCACCAGATGACCCCCAAAATTAAAACACTTCCCATGAAGAATAGTTACATAATTAGCTTCCTAGCAACAAAACATTATCACCAGTCTTTCTCTAAACTCCTTCACCCTTTTTAGCTGTTGGTTACATCCAACTCACACCCACACAAAAACATCTAGCATTCTGACAAGACACACCTTTGACCTCAAAGTTTGCTGCTGTGTGTCCAGGCTAAATTACATCACTTCCTTTTGGCAACGTGACAGGCGCTTCATCAGTTAAGTTGCTCGAGGCTTGAGTGAATAGTGGAAGGGGGGAAAAAACCCAATAATGATAATAATTATACCTTTACACGTAATGAGCAGTGCCTACAGGCCGCAATACATAACAGCTGGGCCTGGGAGCTGTCAGACAGCAAGATAGTGAGTGAACACTCAGTGCTAACCAAAGGCAGATGTGAATTATAGCATGTGACACATAGCTGTGTGGTAAGTAACGGGGCGGGCGGGGGGGGGGACTTGGATCAAAAGATCTTGATTTTACTGTTTCAGGACGCCAAAATACTGCATTAGAGGTTGATGTTATGGATCAATCTCTCAAACGTCAGGTCTGTGTGTTTGCTCAATTTTGGGATAATTTTAATACATGCGTGACCTAAAATAAAACGTTTGAAACAACATGTTATTGTGGAAAGCAATAAACCTAAAATTCTGATTAGGTAAATAAAGGCTTCATTATACCCAATGTCTGTTTGCTTTTATAACAAGTGCCTTCCTTATTTATCAAATGAAATCATTTGCTGGTTATTGTGACATTTATATCATAAAAGACTACATTGATTTACAGTCTTTTAGAGGTGTGGAAGCATTCAAGTGTGTGTATGTGCATGAAAATGTGTGGTTAATGAGAGAACATAATAATTGCTGTGGGCCAGATCAGAGTAGAGATATGAGAGCACCTACAGACTTGCAGTTACTTTGCCTTTAATATTTGTTTATTCTTATGTCTTTCTTCAGATCGTCACACATATAGCTTGTGTAGTTATTTCAAATTATCATACAAACCCCTACTCTTCTTTTCCCATTGTCCCATTACAATGTCTCTCTTTTGATTACACAATCACTCGTACTCACGCAGCCCAATTAATCCTTTACATTGAAAGAACATGGTTCATCAGTGAGTAAACCTTGAAAGTTAATGTGCACATAAAGATATGACCTAGGTCCCTTACGGAAAGACAAAGGTGTGTGGAATGTGTTGGTTGATATGAATCTTACTGTATAATCCTAGCTAATGTCTGACCTTACATTTATTTTTTACATTAACATTGTTTGAATCGAAGATAAAACATGATTAGGAAACATTCTCGACACGTGAAGAAGGATGGGTTTGGTAGGTTGGCTTGTGGTGACACAAATGCTTTTAAGCTGTGTTGCCAGAAAATTCTGCAGGTGCTAACTGCAGGGTTAAACATCCCATGATAACACTTTTATCAACAACAATTGACTCCATGAAAGCTATTGAGTAGGATCTATGCTTACACTTACACTGATAAGCCTACGTTATATCGGCACTATGCTATGCTATGCGCTTGCATTTTAGCCCACATTACATAACATAAAGTAGACTGCAAGATTATGTGTTAGAATATGCTATTAGAAAGAGCAGACAACTTGCAAACCTTTAAAAACACATACAGCCCCGGAAAAAATTAAGAAACCACTTCAGCATTATCAGTTTCTCTTGTTTTATTTTGAGTTAAATGATTATTTATTTTTTCCTCTTGTATTCTATTAACAACTGGCAATTTTTCTCTGTGTTGGAATTCAACAGACACTGGAAAATGTCTTTAGATTGACAGACAGAACGCTCCATATTAAAACATTAGCATATGCAAAATCAAGATACAGCAACCTCTGTGCTAACACTTTTGCACACAGCCTTCACATACAGTAAAGTGCTATGTTTAGAGAGAACGACTCAATGCTAACATTTTAGCAAGGCAGGTAACTCTGCGCTAACACTTTTTCACACACAATATTCAGTGAAGAGCTAGGCTTGAGAGAGCAAATACATCATGCTAGCACTTTAGCATTTACAGTATACACTATGTGGAAAGGCAGTAGCCTACGTCATAAAACATTTGCATTATTTCTTCGTCACAGTAGGGCTCAAGGCTAACATTGTTGTATAGCCTCCATTATGCTGAGTGACAAGTTTAATTAGGAAAGTACTTACAATCAAGCTTTAGCCCTCTCTAAACTGTCATGTCTATTATCGTGTAGAGATAACTGATAAAAGATCATATTTTACATTTATTTTAACATTGTACATAAAAACAGTACATCTTGTGAGGAAAGAGGAGGAGGAGGAGGAGGAGGAGGAGGAGGAGGAGGAGGAGGAGGAGGAGGAGAAGACAACATTTACAAAATGAAGATATTCCTGCAACAAGTCTGGTATGAATGATAGGGACAGTAAATACAATGTGTTTGTTGGAACAGATGATACACTAGTGTCTTCTTCAGTCGTTTCACATCCCACACTTGGGTAAACTATACACCTTGTTTGAGAGGGAAATTGAGTGTTCTTTGCACTCAATCCAACGTTCTTATACACACTGACACATACGCACACACAGCGACTATTTTTGCAAAATGGTGATCTCATGCACATTACAGCTGGCCTCAAGTGATCATTATGGAGTAAGTTGAATTCTCCAAGCTGTCCATGTTTTCTACATTAGCACTGCTCCTGAGCTTGTGACAGTCAGTGATATGCGTCTTACTCATCCACCCTGGGGTTCAGACTGTGTGTGTGTGTGTGTGTGTGTGTGTGTGTGTGTGTGTGTGTGTGTGTGTGTGTGTGTGTGTGTGTGTGTGTGTGTGTGTGTGTGTGTGTGTGTGTGTGTGTGTGTGTGTGTGTGTGTGTGTGTTGGTGTGTGTGTGTGTGGGGGGGGTGTGTTCAATTGAGGTCTGCATCATATCTATCCATCTTTCAATGTATGCATAAATAATACCCAAACTTTCCTCCCACACTGCTTTTAAGTATTTTAATGGCAAGTATGGCAAAATTAAAAATGTGTTTTACATCTTCAGCTTTTTATATATTCTGGAGACACCATATGACATACTCCAAAACTCCAAAAGGCACATTTCCATCAACACACATAAAAATAAATAATTCAGATATCCATATGTGTCTTGCAGCAGTTACCACTAGATAATCAAGTCAGATTGTGTAAAATGTAACGGGATGTGCAAGAAATGGGAACACACACAAATGCACACGCACACACACACACACACACACACACACACACACACACACACACACACACACACACACACACACACACACACACACACACACACACACACACACACACACACACTATACAATGCAAAGAGTGCAACAGTGAGAAGAGCAAAGTCAAGCCAACTGTTTTCATTCAAACAGCAGAAGCAGCCAGTCATATTCAAGCACTCACATCTGCTTCAAGATCATGGTCAGGGTAAAAACACCAAACCGTGGACAACACTGAACCCTAGTGGTAGCATAATTGTCATACAATCTCTATTAAGAGAATATTTAGTCTAGTCTAAAAAAGGTTTATTAAGATTCATTTTACCACATGATGTTTTGATTTGAGAAAAATAAATCAGTAGAATCGACAAATATATATATTTGTTGAGTTGAATATCATATAAATGAGTTTTGATATTTATGTTTAATTACTATGTGAATAGATACCAATTAACATATCATACAAGCTATGGTATTTGATTTCCGCGTATTTAGCAACCATGATTAAATGTGTTGTAATAATTCATAAGTATATGATGAAGATATGAAGGGAGAATACTACTGTGAGCGCATGAGTGATGTGTCTTAATATTACATTTTGAAAGACTATGTTTGCAGATAGAGAGATACTGCCCCCTATTTTTACCAAAGCTATTTTTGTTGTATTTTTACAAGTTGATTCTGTGAAGTAGAGTAAGACACATGTTCACATATGTCATATTAATGCTAAGATGGTTTGTATTCAGGTTTGACGCAAAATATTGCTATCACAATGAGGTACCACGTGAATTCCCTTGTGAGTAGGTCTTCCTGTATTTGAGACAAACAGTACAAGTGGGTATGTTAAAAACACTAAGCGTATCAAAAGGCTGCTCCAGGTGAGGCTCGAACTCACAACCTCGGCATTGCTCTGCAGTGTACTGACATATAAGTACCGCGCGCTAACCGATTGCGCCACTGGAGCTCACTGCAGCCAGACCGCAGTAGGAGTTTTAAACCAAAAGCAAAACCATGTCTGTTCGCCTATCGCTCATTTTTGTTTGGTTTTTTGTTGCGTTGTTGCACTGGATCCAAACAAAATCTTATGTTTATGCTTTTATCAAGGTGCTAAAGAGCTATGGCAGATTGAACAACTGTTAAATGATTGCTTATTTGTCACGCAAATGATATGTCAGCTGGTTTAGCGAGCAGAAACAATTCTATAGAATACACGAGCATTGTCATTTAGAAATCTATTATAACAAAATAATGTTTAATTCGTTTTGAATGTACAGCATCTTCTGCAATTTTAGAGCTTACGTTAGGTTTTGAAAGAATTGGGGGGGGGAATACTGTCATGCTCGTGGCCACAGACCAGCCACAGACAGACACGAATAAACCGGAAAAAATACAAGATTTTCAAAATAAAACATGACGAATGAACGCAGTCTTCGATTTAAGAATCGGAATGAAGTCTTTGCCAAATATATTTTATTAACTTACAAGAGAACTGCCTTGATATTTGGTGCTTATAATACACATATAAAGAGGAAATAAAACACATTCAAATAACTACATGTTTAAGGATAAAAGAACACTGAATATAGAAAAGATTAACAACGTCATACAAAAAATATATAAAGTATACTTTATTTTAGATTGAAAGAGCTGTACAGCCTGTTGCAGATTGTGCATATTGATCCACACCTAACTGACCCATCCAACCATCAAATTAAGCCAGGATGTAACAAATATTAACAAAGTGCAGTTTCTAACACTCCACTAAGTTAATGTTTTTTACAGTCTATGGTCATAACTCATCTCAGGTTTCTCATCATCCCTGTGCATCCAGACTTCTCTCATCTGATCTGAAATGTAAGTCTCCTATCAACTTAACTGATATTGTATTCTCATCTCATGTCCTGTCATCTCATCACCTGATCTTGACCCAAAATTCAATCGACTTTCATTCACGATTCAAAGGCCTTGTTCAGACAGGCTGCTCAAATAAGTTTCAGATTGTGTCCAGATTGATTTACGAAGGTCATAAAAGATTCCTACAAAAATGTTCCAGTGTAGATTCTCTCACTGATCTAATCGGATTTCCAAATGTCTTTCAGTCTGAACGTAGCTGGGGTAGGGATTTTTTATGTAAGCCCGGAAGAGAGCTTCCCCCTGGTCCACTGACAAAAAGCAAATGGGATATTTCCATTGGATCGCTTTGAGTAAAAACATAATGTAAGCATGTAAATAAATAAAAAATACATTAAGTTCTAGGACTCGTGCCTCCTTCAACATGGAAACAAGCATCTAATCATGCTCATACAAATTGATTTTCAGTCTAATTTCAGTCTGTTCAATTTACTACACCAGTCCCACCCCATATTAATGATAAATGATCATGGAAAGAGCAACAAGTGAAGGTTATCTCTGTTCTCTGAGAAGGAGAGGGCTAATTTCACTAACCAATTACTGTTTAGTGGTAATTCATTTTGCAGCAAGGCAACACAGAGTAAGCCCATCTCAGCACTTTGTGAAGCATCCGACCTTTGTCAGCTCGATACCTTTATGGTCATTGACTTCCATAGCGGTGCAGTCACCCTTCCTAGCCTGTAAGGTGTGTTTGCTAGAATCACTGGACTCTGATCTAAAGATCCCCCATTCAACCAACTGTTTTATTAGAGCACACACAAAACACACACACAGGAACCTGCAGTGGCTCCATGTCAAGACAGACATCTGCTGTCAGGGACACTTTATGGCCACATTATACGCATATGTGTGAAACTGCTTATTTATATTGAATGTTTGTCTTAGTTTTGGCAGCTTTAGTCACGCTGTTAGTGATAAACAAACAGAAATAAGCAGACAAAATTTCATGAGGGGCAACAATCAATGAAAAATATAAATAAAGAAATAATTATATTGCATTGGATTTGAAGACCTACAGTTCATTTGCAGCTTTCACTCATGAGTTTAATTTTGGTCTTATTTTAAAATCATAAAAATGATATAATTAACCTTTCGATTCGTTTTTTCTAGAATTGGTTGTTACTATCAAAAGCCATTTAAAAGGCCACAAAATATATCTTTTCCAATGAGAAAAACAAACAAAAAATTCCACAATAAACACATTTTCTGAAATAATTTACACAAATATTAAGGTGGACGAAATGATAGTTTGTCTAAAATATAATTGCAGATGTCTTACTGTCTGCTGGTAGGTGAAGAACCAGCCTTTTAACAGGTTTTTTTTTAATACAAAAGTGTAGATGCACTGTAAAAGTTAAGAACGATAGAAGTTTGCCTGTGACTTGAAATATGTATACTGTGGGGAGCTTTTCTGACACACCCACCTACTGTGGTTCACTGATAACCCGCCGATTACTGCTCAAAGAAACTATTCACCCAGCTGAAGTGTCCCACAGAGAGATCAATATTTTTATACACATTTTCCTCAAGTTGAGTAGGTTTTCTTTCTGGCTCCATCGCTTAGTTCACAACCTCAGCCAGGTATCTCTGTCTCACTCAGATAACATGGATCCGCTTAATGTTTAGCCCAATACACACACACACACACACACACACACACACACACACACACACACACACACACACACACACACACACACACACACACACACACACACACACACACACACACACACACACACACAGGGAAGCAGAGGGATTACAAAGGCGCAGAGTCCCATATGCTTGCCCAGGGATGGAGGCGAGAAAGCTAAATGCGAGAAGGAGAAATGACCAAGGTGAGAAATACTATCGTTTACTGTTAATTATGTTCAATAATTGTAGAAGGCCATTCTGAGAGGCATTTGATGACATTTTTTGTCTTTGCATCCTACTCTCGGATTAAGTCTGCAAAGTGATGGAATGAAATGTAATGATATTGACAGGGTAATGGTCACTTGACTTTATTTTGAGGAGAAATAATATAATGACAAGGATGTCACCAGGTTGATTTGTTGTTGGTATATGGTTATGTTGTAGTGGAGAGTGAAAACCTGTTGAAGATTTCCCAAGCCTTTAATTTGCTAAGCTGGGCTATTAGCCTTTTAATCCACATAAGAGCTTGTACACTAAGAAATGATGTGTGTCCTGTGGCGGTGGGAGGGAGCAGGACTGTATGTTCAAGTTTCATGGGGAAGAATATGAATCATTTCCACAAAAAATAACAATAGCTGACAAAATGTAATATAATTTAAATGTATAATTCTTTTGTTAAACAAAAAAATTAAGATCATGTTGAAAGAAGAAAACATTATTTTTGGCAGCATTTTCTAAAACAAAGTGTAAAAAGAATTGTGATTTACATGGTTAAAACAAGAACAAATAATTCCAGGACTGTTCCCGGATCACCAATTTGATCTCCATGGTTTGCATTTATTGGTCAAAAACAGAAGTGCAAAGAACAACTCATAATCCTAATGTCAATAGACCTGTGGACCCGGCCCTAAGATAATAAACGCGTGGCGCTATCAGCTTTATTAATACAGGCACTACCAACAGGCAACCAAAACTGTAAATGTCATTAATGTAAATGTAGATCAATGTCACGAAACACAATGCTACGGTATCTACGGTTGATTTGATCCTAGTTATGAGTTGAGAAATAATGCATCCTATGTTCCTGTGTAACTTTTCAATTGCATGCTTGGCTTTATTAGACCTAATATGGTCAAATATTAACTGACAGGTCTGCACCTGTCACTGAGACAGTTTTGCATTTCCTGTCAATAATTTTAGCTAGTTAGTGTTTTTTCACACCACATTTTTCTTGCCAATAGTTAGATAAGAATATTGATGCCACTCATTTTTGGCCATGTAGCTGGAGCCAGCACGGGGTTAGATTAGCTTAGCATAAAGACTGGAAACAGCTAGCTCGGCTTTTTCCAAATTTCAGCTCCTCTTAAGTTCCAAATTAACATATTAGTTCAAAACTATAGAGAAAAAAAACGCTGTTTGTGGGCTTCTAGGTGTAGTTTCCTCTTTTTTTTTTTAGGCCTTGTTGTCAACGTTACATTGACAGACAATCAATTGAGACTTTAGGAAGTTACTGCTACCCGGCTAGCAAAGGGACTGGCACATAACACCTTTCCTTTTCCCCTGTACACTGATTATTTAAACTTTAGTATATTTCAAACACATAAATGTTCTTTGCATATGATACTTACAAGCTGGTAAGTGTATCATAATGTTTGTTTTTGTGAACATTGTTTTCTTTTGTGACAGGAAGTGGTTTTGAAGATGAAGCCAAACCACATGGGAGTCTCCCAAGTCGTCCTCTCTCCGCTGTAGCTCGTCTTTATGTGTATGCACTTCACGGCTGCCTATGCGAGGTGGCCTTCACTGCAGTGTGGGACTGGTGCAGCACCCAGGACAGGAGGCTGGCAGGCCACAGTAGCTTGTGGGCGCTGCCTATGTACTCCATTGCTATCTACCTCATTGAGATCCTGAGAGAACGGCTGCTGGTTCTGCATTTTCCACTGCCTTTGCGTCTAGCGGCCTACACCATGTTCATCTACCTGTGGGAGTTCAGCTGGGGTGTGGGGCTGAGTCTGCTGGGGGCCTGTCCATGGGACTACTCAGGTTTTACTTACAACCTGGGAGGACTGGTGACTCTGGAATATGCAGTGCCCTGGACAGTGGCAGGGTTTATGGCTGAGCAGCATGTGATCAGGAACACTCTGAGGATACGACTGCACAACTGAACTAATATTAATACTGCGCTTCCAAAAAACTACAATGCAATTAGGAAAATTGTTTCAGGAACAACACCACACTATTTGAATGTTTGTAAGTTTTGATAATAAAATTCTGTCACTGAGCTGTGTCATTAAAGCTGACAACTTCTTCTGTATTTATTTTATCACAGACCAAAACAAGGCTGGTTGATTGGTAGCTTAATGTTACTAAATGCTTTTAAGGAATAGTGTAGGTTAGTATGACTTCTTGCTGGAGTTAGATATGAAGATGGACAGTACTCTTATATCTTAATGCAAAAAAATATCTGTTTCCTGTTTATGAAAGGTTTTCTTCCCCTGTGTTTTGTCTTTTTACACTTCCTGTTGTTGTGTGTTTTGGGTTAGGGTTAGGGTTACAGTAGCTTTGAGAAATGTGAATCTGCGTTGTGTGTGATGTGGTAATTCCTGTAAGTGGTCTGAAAAAGCTAATTTCATCATGAATCCACTCTTTAACAAAAAAACACATATTTGTTTATTATTAAGTCTGCACCCGGTACACAGTTTTATATTTAAGTGGGAAAATATGTCTAAGACGAATCACAAAAAATCATGCATAGTAGGTTCTGTTTTTTATTCTTAGCTTGTTCTTCCCACTGCTCTAGAAGGGAAAAAATGAAGAAATGTGGTTATTGGGAAGTAAAAGTCAAAAAAGGGAGAACCAGGGAGAACATGTGTTTAAAGAAAGAATCACCATTTATCTCTACTGATTTATTAAGTGTGATTTATCTCATCGTAAACAACACAGGCCAAGAATTGGGCACATTAGGAAACGGCATGTCTTAAATAGAAATTGGCACATTTAGTGTGTGAGTGGGCTTGGGATATTCAGGCTCTCTTCCGCTCGGGGTTTTGGACCACAAACAGGGCAACAGTCCCTTCATCTCTCTGCCACTGATACCTGCAGGAGAAGAAACCAAGTATGATTAGTACTCGCACCATACTGGACGGATTTCACAAAATTGTTGTCCCCATTATTCACGCAGACACAAAACATGGTCAAAATAGGTTCAAGGTTGAATAATACCAATGTTTGTCCTTAATATCTACTCACTGGCTTTGTTCAGGAATGAGCAAACTGTCTCCTGCAGTGAGAGGGAACTCCTGGTCATTCAAAGTTACTGTTGAAGATCCCTCCTGGGAGATGAGAAGAGAAGATAATAAGAAAAAGGTACATCAGGGACAGCAGCAGCTGAACACTGAGAGTCGGTTTGGAAGCTACAGAAGGAACATCACATGAAGAGAACATACCATCTGCCAAACCCATGCATCAGTTTTCCGTAGTGAAGTCTCATTGTGCCCAGGTCCATACACTATAACCTGTCAGAAGAGAAAGCATTATTACAGCACATCACATCTGCTCCTATAGGGTCAATGTCAATTCATCTTCTCAATACATAACAGCCAAGCTTAGTCATCATAATTCACTAAAGGCATGACGATCCCAAAATCTCCCTTTGCTTTAACAAAACATTTCAGTACAGCATTAGGAAATCAATTATTGGAAAATGTACACAGGAATACACACATTCTTATAAGAGCTAGATGGTGTTAAAACATATTTCATGACTACTTCTACTTCTATTTTGTATACAGTACCTTGCCGTAAAGTTACAAATTACATCTAAACAAATGTTGCATGTTTAAGATAATTCTTAATTGTATTATTTAAATACAAGATTTTTTACATGTCTGTTGTTATGAAAATGCATGTTAAAAAGGTTGTTTGTCCTTATGAACAGAGGGTATTAGTATCAAGGGTGTGTTATGGTTTACAGATTGTGAAGCCCCTTTGATTTTGTGCCACACTTGACTTAATTTAATTAAATATAGCATTATAAGATGTGTAAAATTCACTTGTGTTTTTCAAATCAGCCACTATCCGATCAAATACAAGATTAAAAAATGTAACCATGTCGAAAGTGGAAATCCTTTATAAAACATGTCTGAACATTATGTTCATAGTACCTCAGTCTCAAACTGATCCCCGAACATGTCGATGGGGCTGCCGCTGGCCAGGGACGGCCTCTTAGTGTTCACCCAGTCTTTGAAGGAGAAGGGCGCCATCACCTTCATCGTGTTCAACTGGAACGGAGGGTCTCTGAACACTTCATCTGTTCATCCGAAACAACCATGATTACAACATTTTTCAGGGGATAAGACTTAAGATCAGAAACAAGAATTATGAATCACAAGAAATCTCAGAACATCTTACTTTGATCAGGCCTTCCCGTTTTGCACTGCTTCGACGCCATGAACCTGTCAAGCATGTCAAATAAATCAACCACATTTAACAAACGTTAAAAGAAATATCAACATCTATAGGATTTGTAGGAAACAATGAAGATGGTAGGATGTTTTACTCTTTGATGATTGGCACCAGTTGGGTTCCGAGGTTCTCACAGTAGAACCATCTCTCGAACAGTGGATCAGTGGTGTTGTCAACATAGTACCTGAAGGCATCAACACAGGCTAATCTTAATGCTGCTCTTACAAATAGATGTCAGTTGTGTATATTTGGACCCAGGAAAAACAAACTGATTTCATTGTACACCCGTGTACAATTATTTTCCACCAATTTCACGAGTTCCAAATGCAGTTGTCACAACTTACAATGTATTAATTTTGCTTATTGTTTTATCTCTCAACTGTTCTTATTCGTTTTGCTAAACTGCCTAAACTATAGAAACATGGTTATTGATGATGATAAGTGCGATTCCAGATCAGTGTCATCTGCTCATGGTATTTCCATATTATTACCAATTAAGAGAACTGATACAAAAAAAATGATATTGTTTTGTACCAAACACATGTTGGTTAACCTCGTCAAAAAAATGTGCATAAAGCTGTCAAGGGCTCGAAAAAAACAAGTTTAGGTCTTGTGACTTGACTTGGGATTGAGACTTAAATTTGAATCATAAAAGAATCAATGTCTCTCCTTTTCCTCGGAACTGCTCTTCTGTATCAAAAAGCATATTAACACAAGAACATTTTATCTCTAAAGTTTAGATTTTCCTGGTCAAACAAGTTGGTAAATTTGTCAAGTTTTTTTTCTTAGTCCTCTATCCCCTGATAAGATCTGCATAAAAAGAGATGTAGAACAAAGAAACAGAGAGGAGAAGATATAACGATATTTAACCTCAGGCAGTCTGTCTCTGTCAGCAGCCGTCTCCTCTCCACCACCAGTCCCACAGTGTTGGCCTGTCTCTGGGGGGAGTGAGGGACACGAGCTGGCAAAAGGAACATCTTTGAAAGAAGGAGAGATCATGTTTGAATGAGACACACATTGGAGCACATTAGAATGTGAAGAAAATCCTTAACCACAGAAAGATGCTCAGACAGTGTATCGAACTGCCTTAAGATGAACTCCATTGTTAAAGTAATAATATGTTATATTCTACTTATTATGGAGGATATAACTACCATAAATGACAAAATAGAGCCCTATTCAAGCTCACCTCTCCCTCCTTGATGTGCACATCCTTGTGAATCCCGTTTTCTATCACCTTCAGACACATGTCTCCCTTCACCTGGTAGAACAGCTATTATAGAGACAGAAGAAAAAATAGTGTTAGATTAAAAGGGAACTATGATTATATATATTTGAATTACTGTTATTGTGTGCTTGGGAGTTCTATCTGCATATTTTTTGGGGGGAAAGTATGTTGTGACTCCAATGGAAGCTTTGTGAAGTCTGATTAACTTCTTCAGGTGATGTCACGAGTCTGCAAAGTTTGAGTTATAGAATAAAGTACATGTAGCTGACCTCTGTAGCTCACTACTCTCCTCTAATTGCATTGATGGTAATGTAGGCACCACGTTTTGACAGGGAAGAAAAAATAAAAATTGAAGATGTTGCTGTTACTGCTGGATCCATAACAACATTATATTATAAGACTTGATCAGAGAAATAGAAATTAACACAACACAAGTTTCAATATGGACATAGATGTGTCATATTCATTTCACCTGACCCTCTGTACTTCACTCAAAAACAACAGTGGGTGGTGAAGTTTACCCTTTGTGGAAGAAGCTTTTTGAAGCACAAATGAAGGATAAAACAACAGCAGATCGTAAGTGATCCATTAACTCTCATATCCCCCACTACTAGAATGCATGGGACCAGCTTTGCTCAAATGGTTTTGAAGTTAGCATCCAATCATCTATGCTTGAAAGATGAAATAGAATAACAAAAGCAGTTACCTCCTCTCCTTCCTCAAGGTGATAATCCTTCCTTGTATTTGGACCTCCAACAAACATGATAATTACCTGGGAAAAATGCCTGAGAGAAAAGGGAATTAAAGACATGCTTGTTGTCAATACTCTCAAAGAGTGAATAGAACTCCATCAACTGTTAAAACACAGACACAGACACAGACACACACACACACACACACACACACACACACACACACACACACACACACACACACACACACACACACACACACACACACACACACACACACACACACACACACACACACACACACACACACACACATCAATGGGGCTTTAATAAAGTCAAATTACTCACATGAGCTTGTTGCACACTGGTGGCAGAAAGGCATTCTCATTCTGTGCGATCCAGTTTCCCACATTCACAAGAGGACTGCTGCTCATTTTCTCAAATCAACTCTGCTTTGTGCTGAAGTTTTAAGCATCTCTTTCCAATCTTCTGACCCGACCAGTATAAGCAATGTGACTAATACCAGTAGTCCAAAATGCAGAAGTTAAAGTCACCCAAAAGGGGGAGGAGCTCTGTTCCCTAGACAGATGAAAGGTTGCACTTTCATAATCATTAACTTGGTTTTGTCCTGCAGTGACTCTGCAGGCGGAATCCATGAAGTCAAATTGAACATTGCAAATTGGGAGTCAAACTGAAAAAAATATGTGCACAATATTTTCTACTTACATGAAACATAAACCTTTTGATATGGGGATGAGTACGTCCACATTTTTAAAAACATTTTAATGAGATATTTGGGTATGAAATGATGTTGTGCAAAGATTACGCAAACCGATTAAAACAAAGTTTCATATTGATTTTGTATTTATTAATATAGCGTGACATTTGACAAGGAATGTAAACAATGTGACTGATACCAAGGTGGGTGTGGGCAGTTTCTATTCCCTAAACAGATTACTTGCACCATAATAAGTAACTTAACCTTGTTCTGCAGTGACTCTGCAGCGCTATTGGAATCCATTGTAACCGTCATGAAGTCAAGTTGGAAAAGCAAATAGGCTACATAGTTTAGCACAGGGCTTTTGAGAGTCATGATCGATTCCTGTGAGAAAAGAACATTAAAGCTTTAACATTGGGATGTTTTTCTTTTTCTTTTTTCATTTGTAAAATCTGTTTTACTGAGCGAACTATGACCCTGTTTTTGATCATTGACTGTTCAAGGTCGGTGATCGAACATTGTTCAGTTACTTTTCACAAATAGTGTAATTCTTCAAAATGCCCACTAGATGGTGGTATTTGCTCGGCTAATATGAGATGAAAGCTGTGTGTTCGTTCTTAAGAAAAGCAGAACACTGAGCTGGGCCTTCCCGCCAAATTAAAGGTAGGCAGGATCTGTAGGATCCACGCCTCCAAGGTAGGATCGACCATTGAAAGACCACGTGAACCAAAATAAATGCAGTATTCAGGCAGGATCCTTTGAAAGTTTTTAAATGGCCAACAATGGTGGACGAAGTACGCAATGTTTTACTCCACAGAAGTAGTAATCCCATAGTGTTGAAATATTGTGTTACAATTTAAAGTCCTGCATACCAAATGTAATTCAAGTGAATGTACAATCATAAGAAACTAAATATTATGATCAGGGTTTTAAATAAAGTTTATCCAAAATGTTTATGCATCATTGATTAAAACTTTCAAAGTAATCTACGTTGTCAAATACATGTAGTTGAGTGAAAAGTATCGTGTTTGTCTCTGTAAAGTGGAATATGAATTGAAAAGAAAATGCAGGATTTAGAAAAACTCAAGTAAAGTATGCCTCAAAATTGTAGACACACTCTTGTGAAGAACAGTGAAAGTGCTTAGTTAGTGTAAGAAATAATCAATATATTGAAACGGAACATTAAAAGATAATTCACTGTAGCCTACATTAGGAAATTGTCCCAAAAAAAGTTGCCAGGAAATCCTTAATACTAGTCAAGTTTTATAATATGCTGTTTAGTTGTAGCATTTCACTACAACACATGATAACTGTCAAATTGCGTAAATAGCTAAAAAGTTGCATATACTCACATACAAATCAACAGAAAATGAATAACATAAACAACAGTGCAACTGTTCAATGCGTGACACTCTGCAGTAGCTTTCAATAGTGTAGTTCTACTGAATTGATCATTTGAGACTTTTAAACAATAGCATTTGAAGTATTTTACTGAGATATTGAGATTTGGTACAATAATTTGTTTTCAATTTGAATATAAGTATTGTTACAACAAATACATTAATATTGTTGTTGAATTGTTTTTTTGCGCCTTTATCTTAAATTTCCTTCCACTGTGTCTCAAAACTTCTTGTGCCACCTTGTTAAATCTTTACTGATCAACATTGCTGATAGTGTAGATGGCAGTCAGACATTTTAGATCAAACCCACATATTCTCACGAAAAATATGTACGCTACAGGTATCAGGGAACGCATTCAAAGATAATTGAAATATATATATCTTAATTTGAACGAAGGGATGACTTGGACAGTTCCAATGTATAAAATACACTTCATATATTTGAGTTGTCACAAGCTAACAGACAGCCATTCTCATTATATTGCTACATTTGGAAACGTATCCTCTCAGCTAAGCATTAAATGTAAGCCTTTATGTTACGTTATTTATTACAAATGTTCCGAGATATCTTGTATTTCACTTCTTCAAACCCCGCGTGTTAACAGGTGTGTAACACGGTGCAGTGCGTGTGTGCAGCTAGCTTGTGAAGGGCTTTTGCTGAGGCCCCGGTGGTCACGTGATAGGAGGTGCCTGCCTTCTGACGGTGGTGGCTCAGCGTGCTGCACGAACACAAATGCCGTTACATTTGTAGTTTTGAGCAAAAGAAAAAAGTCTAAGAGAGCTATTAACCGCGTGTCAGATGCTACCTTCCAAAAAACAATGTGCGTTTTGTTAACGAATTACATATGAATATCCCCGCAGGATTCCGTGCTGCTCATACGTTATCTTATAAGAAGTGATTCCGGTTCAGTGGGAAGGTTTGAACTGCTCCAAAGTGACCATTGTTGTAATCAGGTCGAGGCTGTTATCATTTCCACTTGCTGGCTTTCTTAGTTTTTTTACGGGTTTACAGCAGAAAAACAGTGCAAGCTTTTTAGAGTGTCATGAAAGAAATGTCAAGGTAAGTCATGCATTCGGTACATTTTCCTTTCATGGACTTCTTTGTTCGCATTTAAGAGAGTCCTAAAGAATAGGCTAAAAGCTAACGTTAGCCAACTGTCACAACAACCAAACAAGGCCTGCAGCCACCATTTGTTGGCTAGCGCGCTTGTTTGTGGGTTTTTTAAACTATGGTGGAACTATGGCTATCAAAATTAACAGATTGCACGTGTTTTTGTTTGAGAAAATGTCGGTCCTTAATTAGGATTAACATAGCGAGTCGTTAGTTAGACAAATTCTTCCGTAGCAGCCAGCTAACGTTTGCTAACTTGCTAAATTAGCTAATTTGTTAGCAATTGCAAGCTGTTTGTAGCCTCCCGGCTAACGCTCGCCGCCAGTCTGAATACCAACATTAACGTACATCAGTTCAAACTCAGTCCTGTATTTTTGGTTAATTCACTTTTCAAACTCGGAATTGCTCACTACTATGTTATCATTAATACGCGTGGTGCTAAAGTTATGTTATTGAGGTGGGAAATCCGGGGTGGATAATTCACTTAAATCTGACGTTTAGTAGTGTTGGACTTTGGACTCTTTTAGTAAACACTAACATGCTAAACTCGTTAAGTTAATATACGTTTGGGGTGGTCCTGACTTTTATTGAATAAATACAAAACACCATATCCTAGGATTTAATCCAATGCCCGAACAAGACTAGGGTCGAATGATGAAAAATGGATATATAGAGGACAGGTTATTAAAATGCACTCAACTGTTATTATTGCGTGAAGTTTAAATTCTCATTCAATATTGTGAATATAGAACTGTTTTCTAAATCCACCAAGTTTTGTTCTGTAGACTTATTCCAAGTCTTTAAGATAACATAGGTCTGTTTTCCTCGTGCCCCCTTTTGTCCTTTTTAAAGTTAAGCACATGCTGCTCTAAGTTTACACTGGTTCGCCGTAAAAATAGAAAGCAGGGGAACAGAAACTAGTAAAGCATTGCACTCTACAAGATGTGGATGATGCATTCCTTCGCTTTATCTGGGAAACCTTGTTATATACTTAAGATGGAGGTTTAGAAACAATGACATGAAAAAACTAACATGGACAGTGTTGTGTATTGGCTATCATTAACTGTTTTGACTGTTGTTCTCTTGTTGTGTCCCCTTTGCAGCACCATGCCTGGAGGGCAGCAGCCTCAGAAACATTATGGCATCACCTCTGCCATTAGCCTTGCACCCCCACGAGAAATAGACCATCAATACACCAAGAAGCTCTGTGATGCTATGAAACCTTTTGGGGTGTTTGAAGATGAAGAAGAATTGAACCATAGGTAAAAAAAAAAAAAGAAAGTATGATTTTAGCCATAGCAAAACCACTAGTCATCTTGATCTCATACATTTCATTGCAGAAATAACATTTACCCTTACAAGGGGTGCGCATCAAGACATGAGCACATGTAATATAAAGCCAAAAATTAAAACTTCCATGTTTTCCAAAGTAGCATTTAATGTAATGCTGCTGTTCTTTTGCAATGCATTAATGTAAATGACTGTACTATGTTTGAATCTACATATTTACGCCAACTGAATTTGCCAGAAGTGGTGTATTTATATAGTTCTCATTCTCACTGTATGATCAGCGAAAGAGCTTGTTGGTGAATAAAGCACCCACTTTTCTTTTTTAGACTTGCAGTTCTTGGGAAGTTGAATAACTTTGTTAAAGAATGGATATCAGAGATCAGCGAACTAAAGGTGGGTTCTGTTGAATGCCTTCCACGTAAAAGCTGTTATTTATGATGTATTATGGAGTGTTTTAGATTAATGGTGACTATTATTTCAAAGGCACCAAAACTATCCATAGTTTTGCCTTAAAGATCAACCAACATCATACTGATTTCACTGTTTATCCTTCTCTCCACAGAACCTCCCACCGTCAGCTATAAGCTGTGTTGGAGGCAAGATATTTACATTTGGTTCATACAGACTTGGAGTGCACACAAAAGGTATGTCTTGTCATTGCAGTAACATCATCCATCAACTTTAATGACAACATCTGTACTGTGCTTGGCTAGATTGCTATGCAAAAGGAGCAAAGAGAGATTGAGTTATCAGAACATAACTGCGACACAGCACTCGACCCCGTCTAAGCAGGCGTATCTGGTTGTTTTTGAAAAGCTCAGTTCACCCTGACCACACTAAAGCACGAGGCTGGCATTGTCATTCCTCTGCTTTTGAATGATTTTGAAAAGGCTTGTTATGGGGTCCAAAAGTAACATTGGCTTGCTATGCACATAATGCATTAGTGTGGGTACCTCCTTGCTTTAAAAAAAAAAGAACGAAAATAAAAACAAACAATTAATGAAAACATTTATACACAACAGAAAGATACTTTGCTGTGTTTTTTCAACTATTGTTTGTGCATCCAAATTATTGTAAACCTAATTTATTAAAACATGTTGTTCATCAAACAATGCAGTGTTTTTTCATTAATCTGAATAAGGAAAATGTGTCAAGCTAAAATTGATAATGCTGGTTATTCATTTGATTTTCATCTTCTTTTTTTTTCTAGCAACCTGTTGCTTTTCTGAATGAATCAAATTGGAGAACTTCCACATTCTGTTATATAAAGTCAATTATATCTCTCAATATAGACACAACGAGCGTAGACCAGCATAGTGAGTTGAGCCATATTGGGTTAAAACAGAAGTTAGTCAGAATTCTGAAGTCTTACAATCATCTTAAACACGTTTTGTATTTTTCATATTTACCTTTTTACAGTGTTTACTTTAGGAAATCATTGTTTAGGAATAAATATCTGCCTTTTTTTGTATTATTTCAAATCGGATCCCTTGAAACGTTATCAGTTTTGACTAACAAAGCAAGGCCAGGAACAATACTAAATTCTGAAGTTGTTGCAATTCACTTTAGCCACTCTTCATGGTGTTTTATCACACACTCTCTAACCTTGACTACAGACAATTTAATCAGTTTATTCATCAGATTGTTATGGAATTCAAAACCCCTTTGACCTACTGGACAGTGTCGAATATACTTCTAAAGGTCACTGTTTCTTCCAGGAGCCGATATTGATGCCTTATGTGTGGCTCCACGCCATGTAGAAAGAAGTGACTTTTTCTCATCTTTCTTTGAGAAATTCAAACAGCACGAAGAGATCAAAGACCTGAGGGTAAGTTTCTGTCACATGTTTGGCCATTTCCTGGTGGGGGAAGCCCATTATTAATTCCTGAGTTTGAAAAATCCATTGCTTTCCATTGTAAATAGTGCAAAAGCAACCAGCCAATTACATCACTGCTCCAGAATGAGAACTGAGGAATTGAGAATGCAAACCAAAACATGAGATTGCAAAATATTCCTCGGCTGTATGTTGAAAGCTGAGACATAGTTTATTTTTGCTGAATACATCGAAGCATTATAATGCATGCACCCTCAGCAGAGCGCAATACCCGGGAGCATTTGCCTTGTTGTTGTAAGGTCTGCTCCTAATTTCCCAAGGTGTTTGTCTTCATTAGCATCAATATAAATGATAAAACGATGTGTACACCCCTTTTCAGTTTGTATTTATGACACCTAATCATTTTTTTAATGGAACAACCAAATTAGATACTATATTTAAATGTTTACATAAAAATAATTCTTATTGGCTGTTCCTATCCCAAAATACAAACTGTTAGACTATTCATTGTTTCTGATGTGTTGTTAATATTGTTTTTTTTTGTTGCTTTCTCAAGGCTGTCGAGGATGCCTTTGTACCCGTGATAAAATTCAAATTTGACGGAATAGAGGTGAGTCACTTTGGGATGCAACTGTTGACTTCATACAGCTCATGGATTCTCTGTTATTCTTGAATCTGCCAATTGTACGTTTATTACCCCTTTCTTCATAATGAAAACAACATTTAATCATTTAAAAGCTTATCCTGAGGCCCCGGCCGTAGCGCAACTCGCTGGGGCACCTGCACCGTACGCCGGTGACCCGGGTTCGATTCCCGACCCGAGGTCCTTTCCGGATCCCACCCCGACTCTCTCTCCCACTTTCCTATCACTCTCCACTGTCCTATCCGATTAAAGGCAAAAAGCCCCGATAAAATATAAAAAAGCTTATCCTGAGCCACATCTTTAAACTATCCCTCCTTTCCCCCAAGAAAGAAAGTTTGACCTTGTATTTTACTTCGCTGTTACACATTTCTACTACCCGGTGTGTTCGATATGAGTTGGGCCATTTAAACTCATTAATACTGTACTTTCATACTTTCCTCTCTGTGCAGATTGATCTGCTTTTTGCCAGACTGGCCTTACAGTCCATTCCAGACAACCTGGACCTGAGGGGGGACTCCATCCTGAGAAACTTGGATATTCGGTGTATACGCAGCCTTAACGGTACGCAACATGCCCTTTTAATGGCTTGCATGCATTCAAAAGAGAGGAGATGATGATGAATTGAGGACTGATGCTGTAGATTAAGATTATAGTGCATCACACTTGCAGTGGCTGGTTTGGACCCTTTCACACTTTTCATACTTGGATGCTTCTCTCAGCGTTTTAAGTTTATGATGTTTTGTTTTGCAGGCTGTCGTGTGACCGATGAAATTCTGTACCTGGTGCCAAACAAAGAAAACTTCAGACTGACACTGAGAGCCATTAAACTCTGGGCCAAGCGTGAGTGCATTCAAAAGTTCTGGTTCCTTTTTTCGTTTATAATTGACTAACAGAAACTCATTTTTGGGGGTAACACCACTATTAATAGAATGGCTTATTGTGGTTCTCTCTGTCTACAGGTCGCGGGATCTACTCCAACATGCTGGGGTTTCTGGGTGGTGTGTCGTGGGCCATGCTGGTGGCCAGGACCTGCCAGCTCTACCCCAACGCTGTGGCTGCCACGCTGGTCCACAAGTTCTTCTTGGTGTTTTCCAAGTGGTGAGTGTGTAGCTTTCCACTTGATGGCAGTGTTTCATAGCTTTCAAGTTTGTTTTGAATATTTACACACTTTACTATTTTCATTTGCATCCTACAGGGAGTGGCCAAATCCTGTGCTTTTGAAACAGCCTGAAGACAGTAACCTGAATTTACCTGTGTGGGATCCTAGAGTGAGTATGACACCAGTGTATTATTTCTATCTATTGATGATGTTAGGCCTTTTTGTATGTTTACTGCTATGTAGACACAGGAAATGCAACCTGGATTTATTCTGCTAAATTGTGAGATTTTCAGTGTAGTATAGCTACATTTATTTTCCTATTTCATGTATCCTCTGTCCTCATGGTAATGTTTCCTCTACCATGAGTCCCAATGTTGTCCTCGGAGGAGGCTTCCAAGAGCAGCTTGGAGCAAGGAAGATTTCCTACAGGGACGTCTTTTATCAGACACACTTCATCATAAATGCATTAGTAATTGAGAAGCAAAATAGATCTGAAAATTGTGTTCAAATCCCGTGATAAACACTGCCGTCTGTAGCCTGTGTGCTCAGATGAATACACTTTCTTATTCAGGATGATCATTAAACATTTTTTTCCTCCGCTAGTGCATTGATACATTAGTTTTGCCATCAACAATATCATACATTTATCCTAAAGGAATTGGTCTATATCCTTCATTTAAAACATTTAAATGCTGTAAATGCTGTGTCACGTTTGTTGTGTCTCTTAAGCAATAAACACATTTGAATTATCTATTGTTGTTGTTTCCGTTCAGTCACAGTGCAGCCAACCATCACCATGCATTGGGCAGAAAGTAGTACAAGTTACCTTAATGTTTACGTTCCTATGTGTACTTCTTTAACTTTGAGGCATGCTCGATATTATCTTAAAGTGAGGAAGTAAATCATTGCATGGTAAAGGCTTAGCTGCTGGCAAAAATGATTTGAAATGCATGTGAAGTTGGTGTCAAACGGCCCTTCAGAATAAAGTCTGGTCAAAAGGCATTCTCATATTGTCCCCCTTCTTTTAAAACATAGCCTGGGTTTGTTTTTGTTAAATACAAATAAGTGGCCAGTACAGTTTAAAACAGGTTTGATGTTTTCACATGATATTAAGGCTCAATGTTTTGGTCCCATTGGATAACTTCAAAATAAACGTCTAAATTGAATAGTTAAAAAAAATAAATCACAAAATTAGTTAATTTGGCACATCTGTAAAAAAAAGTACTTCAAGGTAAGAGGCTAAAGCTACGTTACGACAGATCCAAAGTCCAATTTCACAGATCCTTTTACATAATGTTTTAAAGGGAAGCCCATCCGTTTCTCATTTGTTTGTTTGGAAAAATGCAAATGAGAGAAACATGCAGAGCGTAAAGGTGGATTGGGAGGTTCCCCGTGTGTGGGATGTGTGCCCTTATTGTTCTGATGCTTTACAGTGCGTTGGCGTCGAGTTTCCCTACACATTCAAAGTGGTGGGTGGTGTTGGTGAAGTCTCTCATGTCTGCAGCCAAATCAATCCCTGTGTTTTTAGGTGAACCCGTCTGACAGATACCACCTGATGCCCATCATCACCCCCGCCTACCCCCAGCAGAACTCCACCTACAACGTCTCCACGTCAACGCGCACCATCATGAACGAGGAGTTCAAATACGGTAACAGACAAAACATAACATATCAGTTCACCTACTCTACCAGTTCTGAATATCGTTTGTCTTGACCTATTTATTTATACAAGTTCATTCTGTTCAGCACAATTCTGTTCCTTTGAGTAATAATATCACTTTTTATGTCTGATGTATCTTTCTCCCCGTGTCTGACATTAACAGGCCTCAGTGTCACAGATGAGATTCTTCAGGGAAAAACAGAATGGTCCAAACTCTTTGAGCCTCCCAACTTCTTCCAAAAGTACAAGTAGGTGTTGATTTTGTCTCAAAGGATTTATTGATGGACTACAAAGGCAAGACAAGCTACATGTGTCTTATATGGCATAGGTCACAAGTCTTTAAGAAGTCTTGAACATTTGTTCACGTATTTAAAATTGTGGACATTATCCTTTGTGGGAGGCCATAGATTAAAGAAAGAAATACCAAAATACTATTATTTTGACTATCCTTGCAAATAATGAGGGGATTGATACTCCCCGAAACATAATTCTCCTCATCTTTAAAAATATATACACGATTGTGATTATGGTATGATTTTTAAAAGGATCCGTACCCAAAAATATGTTTTGATAAGTTTGTAAAACTATAGTATGGTATACCCTTGAAGCTCTACACAACTGTTTTCAAAATGGTATTTAACATATATTTAGCCTTCAACAATTATTGTGCTTACTTCAATTTGGACATTTCCTTTGATTGTATTGCCATTTCGATAACATTTCAATTAATTGCAGCACTCTACCATACTGTGCAGTTCAAACTCAAATCAGATGATGCAACTTTTAGTTTTTACTTTGGTGGTTTGGGCACATTTGACTCATCCGAGCTGTGGTCAGTGAAGTTTGTTTATGAGAGTTTCTTCCCACAATGCCACAACTGCCATGTTCTGTTGGTGCTGCTGCTTCACCATCGCAGCTTCACTACCTGAGTATATGGAGAATCATGATGAATTATGTAAGAATTGTTTTTTATTTAGTGAGGTTTTCATTTATTCTGTATTGTCTTGGAACAGTTTTGGAAAGCACCAAAGTACATTTACTCAAGGACCGTTGTACTTGAGTATTTTCATGGTATTCTACGTTATAATTTTACTCCACTGCATTAGCATAGGATCAGTGTTGTTCGTGAACGAGTTCAAAGAACGCGTTCATTGAACACGCTCATTTTTTCGTGAACGTTGAACTGAACGCAACACATTTTTCAATAAAGAACTTGAACGTGAATTAGTTCACATTATGTGTCATGAACGGCAGACATCACTGTAAATGAACGTTGGCATTTGTTTTCCATTGAAAACTGAGTGACATCTGTTTTCTCTTTTGAAACGCAACGAGAGAGAAAGTTCCTCCCTCCTGTAGGTGCCGCTTAAATCATGTATCAACGCAGAATAGTTTTGGCACTGTATGCGCAATGCATTGCGGGCAACGTAGTGTCCGGCTGAGAATAGTTGAGTTGAATAGTTGAACGTACTGGCTTCCGCACGACGTTACCATGATGAATTGCAGCAGAGCGGCTCAGGCATAGCAACGCCGAGAGCGCGGAGGGCTGGAGGCTCGAGAGAGAGAGAGAGAGAGATACAGAGACCAATGACGAGAGTGAGAGAAAGCGCTGCGATTTTTAAAAAAAACAAAAAAAACAAGATGGCTAGTGGAAGTGATGGCACGGAGACGGTCTATCTTGTCTGTATTGCTACAAGTTTCAGCACCTGTTAAGAAACCCACAATAGCAGTGTTATGCACAAATGTCTACAATGAACAGTTTCAAAGAACGTATAGTGATTTCTAGCTCGTAGTGTGAACAAAAGTATTTATTTGAATATCTCACGAAAAAAGTGAAATGAACTGAACTTTGAACTAGTTCAGAATTAAAATTGTGAACTTTGAACGTGAACTGTTCACTTTGAGCATGTATGAACTGAACTTGAACTAGTTCAGAAAAGCTGTGAACTGGCACAACACTGCATAGGATATAGCAAACATTCCCATAGCGCTGTTACTCCACATATAATAATTGTATGTACTTGAGGGTGTGTTCAGTTACTCAGCATATTGTCTGATTTTCTGTCACGTTCTGCAGACATTACATCGTTCTGACTGCCAGTGCCTCCACAGAAGAAAACCACTTAGAATGGTAAGTGTCAGAGTGAGACTGTACTGTGACACTGTAAGGATAACCTGTATCGTTATCGCTAACTCTGTGAATACATCCTGATGTTTCCCCTCAGGATCGGTCTGGTGGAGTCAAAGATCCGCGTTCTGGTGGGGAACCTGGAGAGGAACGAGTACATCACGCTGGCTCATGTCAACCCCCAGTCCTTCCCCGGGTCCAAGGAGAACCGCAACGAGTGAGTTCAGATTGATCCATACGTGCAAACTGTGAATATGAATGTACGAGTGAAGGCTAATCCTTCAGTCATGAATCAAATCAACGATCAATAGTGGTTGTTGTTGTTGTTGTTGTTGGTTGTTTGTAGCCGTTAAAGGTGCCATAGAATGGAAAACTGTATTTCCCTTGGCATAGTTGAATAAGGAGACTTCGGTACATTGAACTGACATACCGTGAACCTCAAACACCATTGTTTCCTCCTTCACATGCAAATCATGAATATGCATATCACAGCGGTAAAACAGGCGAATTACAACAATCCCTGTGTGTGACGTAGCACACGGTAGTCCAGCCCCAACATTTGCATACACCAGCTGCTGGAAACGCTAACACTGACCACTCCATAACGTTGCTCTCTAATCTCCGACTGGCTGTTCTTCAAATTCATTGGTTTCCTCCTCCGATAAAGGCTCAAACATGTAAGGTTGGATGCCAATAGCCTCCATGGTTCATCTCTCACAGTTTTGCAAATTTCACTTACTTCTGTGTGCTCTGAGGCAGCCATGGACTGCTCCTTGTAAACCAGCCAATCAGAGCAGAGCTCGTCATAATTATTTAAATGAGCCCCCAAATAAGGCCATTCAGCTTGTTCATTCTAAGACCAAATCATAGGGTTGTAAATAGGCCTGTAAAACCGCATCTGGACATTTTTTGGATCAACCAAAGTTATATACCTTCTTTGTAGACATCAGAGAACAATTTAAAATACCAGATAGATGCTTTTATGGCACCTTTAAGTAATCAGACCTTGTTGCCAGTTGTCAAATCAGAATCAGGAGTACTTTATTTATCCCAAACTGGGAAATGTTTGCGTTGCAGCAGCGAAATACAAAGAGAAGCAAAACAAATATTAGAACTAAAAAATAAAGTGAAAATGAATAAAAATGAAATATACAAATGTACAAAAAGGCAATAATAATAATATAGTGTACAATGTACAATGTTAAGTGTGAAGGAGTGCATGTTAAGTCCAGTTTACAGAGAGGCTATGGAGCAGTGAGTTGTCTCCCAGCCAGAGGGGTATTATTGTACAGAGTTATTGGACAGGAATGTTCCCCTGTAAGTGAGTAATGTGTCAATGATTCATGAATTTTATTGGCTAAGATGCATTTCCACCACATTAATTTGCTCTGAAATCTTTAGTAGTATAATCCAAAATCAGTTCAGAATGAAAATCACAGACTAACTTCTACTATAAATATTAAACAGCCAACACGAACAATCTCGTACGATTTGGCAACCTCTCGAAAGACACTTATTTTATATTATTTAGAAAAATGTTTCTCGGTTTGCTTATTTTTTTTACTATTCCAATCCTAAAATACTTTGTTTTGGATAAGCAGTTTTTAAATCTGTAGATACATGATACATCATTTTATAATACTTGTGTATACATGGAAGTGAGCATCGACACAACAAAATAGGTATGACAATCTGATTTTCATTTTGCCCCTTGTGTGTTTCGGGAACAGGAACGACTTTGTGTCCATGTGGTTCATCGGGATAATCTTCAAGAAAGTGGAGAATGCGGAGAGTGTGAACATTGACCTGACGTACGACATCCAGTCTTTCACAGACACCGGTAGGTCCTGTCATCACTTATGGTGAAGCTCGAAGAAATGGCCAGCTCTCGCTTAAATTAGAAATGAAAGTCAAACATATTTATAGATCCGTGCCAGTAAATGCTAACCCATAACACAACACGTTCTGTCTGCAGTGTACAGACAGGCCAACAACATCAACATGCTGAAGGATGGGATGAAGATTGAGGCGACACACGTGAAGAAGAAACAGCTCCATCAGTACCTTCCCCCTGAACTGGTGCAGAAGAAGAAGAGGGTGATTTAATCTTCCTGTGCATGATGAGACAAAGCCATAATCATTTTTGGATCTATCATGGTCATTGACTGTATTTATTTTTTCTCTCTGCAGAGCATAGCGGAGTTGAACCGCAGCTCTAACGGGGGGAGCTCGAAGCGCCTGTCTCTGGACAGCAGTCACCTGGACAGCTCCAGAGACACCGACTCGGGGACTCCCTTCACCTCCCCGAGCAGCAAGCCCGCCAAGCCTGCGTCTGACACGGATGACGGGTATGATGCGCAGTTTATTTTCATGTTTTAACTCGTGCCATTTAGTCTTTTCAATTGCAATCTAAATATTCTACTCATTGTGCTAGTATTGCTATTAACATGGATTTACGATAAAGATCCACAATAAGATGCTGATCAAATGTTTCTGATTCTGCAGCGTTAGCCCCCCAAAGCAGCTTTTCGTGGAGGGCTCTCCAGCTCCCAGCGCAGCAACCGCAGCAACCGCAGCGACGGCAACGACAGCATCACCAGCAACACCTGCAGCGCCAGTGGCAACAGCAGCAGCAGCAGCAGCAGCAGCGGCAACAGCATCTGTTGCTACAGACCAAGGGATGTCCATTCCTGTCATTGGCTCAAGTGAGTATTTTTTTTCCCTGTGACTATTGCACATATACTCACTATAATCAGGGCTGGGCTGTGCTGCTATGACAATGATGCCTCTATACTTTTCCAAATAGATGATATACTTCTTTTAAATCTTCTCTAAAATAATATAACTGTTTCTTTTAGTAATTTGTCACTCATAAAAAAAGTATGTTCTCTAAATGACTGGGCGGGTGGGCCTTTACAGTTTTTATTATCTTTGTAATATTTTTGAATACAATCATGCATACCAAATAAACTCTTTTCATTTAGTGAACATTCTCAAATAAGCTCAGGTATGTTGAGATGTTCAAAGCATCATAAATTGACGTGATAAACGTAGATAAATCATCCTGATCTAATTTCTTCTTATTCTTCAGAGCCTGCAGTTAAAGCAAAGCCTGCTTCTCCCCCAGCCGGCAGCCGGCAGCTCCGTCAGCGCGGCGCAGATCGAAGACGTGCTGCCCGACGCCGCCAGCAGCCCCCGAGAGGAGCCCAACAACGGCCTGGAGGATTCCACCAACGATGCCGCTGCCAAGAGACCACACTCACCAACACAAGAGGACCTGGCCAAGAGGCCCAAAGAAGCAGAGGTAAGGAGCTACAAAGTGGGTCGGTGTGTGGAATATTTGGGATTGGATTTAAACGTTTTGCCAGATTTCAATTGTGACACTTTTTTTTGCAGGTGGTGCCCAATGATGACTCTGCATTTAAAGAGCCATATCCACCGTCCTCCTCTGACTCACACGGAGAAGGAGCAAATGCTGTAGGTGTCATTTACTATGCCTGCTTCTATTGAATGTGTAAAGCCTAAGAAAATTAACAAACGTTGTCTCTGTTCACCTTTAGCAAACACTTTCTGGATCAAAGGCTAAGCCCATTCCAACCATCGATACCTCAAGAACACAGGTAGTGGCACTTTTAGAAACCATTTGCTTAACGTTGGATAAGTATTTGTCTAACTGGTAATGTGTTGTGTTAGAGCAGATATCAAATGCTTTGTAAATAAATGTATATTTTAAATTCCAATGACGTTATTTCCTCCCTCAGAGACTTCCCAGCATGGAGCTGCCAGACGCCTCGTCGCCTCTCCCAGCGAGCAACAGTTGTCGCGTCGTGAAAAATTCCATCAAACTGGCTCTCAACCGCCACAAGTGAGCCTTAACACATTTTTCTAACAGTCACAACAATCATAAGTCTATTTTGCTTTCTAAAGTTCTAACACTGTATTTTCATTGTATTGTAGCATCACACCTCCCAAGCCCCCAGTGTTTGAGGGCACCCTCACCACTGACACTCATCCTGCCGGCGAAGAGAAGGGCATGTCCATCCCTGTCATTGGCTCAAGTGAGTGTGAATTTGTTTTTGTTCAAGGGATGTTTGAATTATTCATGATCCATATAGCATGTGTTGTAATGTTAATGCCACTTTGAGTCAGATGATCTATGTGTTGATTGAATACACATTTTCAGAATTATAATTCTCCTTCACCCAGCAGTCTGTTCTTAGCTTGAACACATTTGAAATTCTGTTAATGATTTTTAGTCTAACAAGACTGTGCTGCCCCCCATCTCCCAACAGCTAACATTAGCTAGCATTTTTCACAATGGAGCATTGAAGTGTAGAAATTGGTCCTTGGGCTTTTGGGTTATTGGTTAGCTCTCTAAAGGATTAGCACAGAATCATGTTGATGAAGCCACGCTAGCATTATCAGAGAAAAATTAGGGGTCGTAACTAGGGATGCACCGATACATCGGTGAGTCATCGGCATCGGCCTATGTTAGTCCTATTTGCCACCATCGGTAAAATAAGGTGACATCACCAATGGCAGTTGCCGATGTTTATGTTATGCTACGTTACCCAGGAGAAGTCGTGTTAGCGTCGTTGTTTTTAGACCTGACGGACCAAATCTGAAGTCAGGGCATCATTTTGAAGGATTAGAACAGTGACTGTAGGTCGTAACTTTAGAGTCATTCGTTGTGCTGCGGGTGTCTGCAGGATCGGTCAATTAAATCCATTCTTCAGTCTTCTTGGGAGGCCGTCTTATATTTGTGACTTTGTTATACTTGCTGCTACTCCCGTTAACTTCCAGAAATTTACTATGGCTCGCTCAACCTCTCTCTTGCCCTTAAACATGCACACACGTATCCCCCACTCTCTCTCTTAAAGGGATAGGCTGCCTTATGTGCATTGTGCTACCATTGCAGTTTACGTAATAAAACATCGGCCATCGGTATCGGCAAAAAAAAAAGTTATTCGTAACATCGGCATCGGCCGACATTTTTGCAATCGGTGCATCCCTAGTCGTAAACCTTAAGCAGCGTGTGGAGGGGGTTTCATCATTGTGCATACAGAACTGTTGGAGATCATCTATAAGAGGACTCGATTATCAGAAAGGCATGCATCTCGAATGAATCACACAACTGACACTTAACATTATGCTTATTCATGCGCAAAGCCTTGTTAACATGTTGCTGTGACAAAACCATTTCAAAAAATTAGGACAGTTATTCAAATCTAACTAGGAAGGGGATTTTGATTCCCGTACAAATTCTTAATATGGATGCATAACGCTTAGATGGGGATCAAGGAGAACAAAACAATTTTTTCAAAATTCTGTCGCTATGAAAGCATTGGCTTGTCAAATAGTGGCCAGTGACACCCTAACCATAATTTCATTAATAAAGACTTGAACTCAGATACCTTGAGTTTACCATGGTAAACGTATAATACCCTTTGTCTGAAGATATTGAATGCACCAAACTTAACATTTTCTGTCCTTGTCTTTCTCTCTGTAGAACACGTGGCAGCCAAACAGGCAGCGCCCCCCGTCGGCAGCTCTATCCCCACATTAGTGAGCCGAGGGGCCGACCCCCTGAACGGAGCCTCCTCCAAGAGAGCCCACTCCCCCACGCTGGAGGAACAGGCCAAGAGGCTGAAAGAAACAGAAAAGGCCAGAATCCACATAGCTTGAACACAACAACTATAGACTGGATTTATATACATACATACAGAGTTGGGGCTTTAACGTTAAGTCAAAACAGCGAGAAGATGACTTCACACAGGGGGGCAGGGAGTGTGTTCAGGTCACATCTCATGTGTGAAGCAGCAGAACAGACAGCTCACCTCGACTCTTCAGAGGTTACAGATTTGCCAGGATAGGTGATTTTGGTCAAACCAGACGTTGTGAGTGCCCTCTATCACGCTCACAGCCGCAGGGCATTTAAACAACACTATCGAAGACCTTAAGCGACCGTTTTTTTTACTAGTCTTCTCCCCTCTGTGTTTAAAAAAGTACACAGAACAGATTAAATGAAGCTGTTCTTCTCTTCATTTTCTTTCTTTTGCGTTTTAAAACAGCCCAGAACCTTTATCGATTGCTTGCTACACACACTTCTAGTGTACGCAGATTTCTTTTCTTTTTCTTTTCTTTTCTCCTGAACAGAAAACTGTACAGTAAATGTTGATGTACATAACTTTTTTGTCTTAAAAAAAAGCAGAAGATCCCTGTTAAGTCTTTTGACCTTCTATTGTAGTTTTATCTAAAAATGTAAAAAAAAAAAAGTTCTAAAAAAAATTGTAATTTTTGTTTTGTTTTTCTCTATTGCTTGTCCAAAAAAAAGTCTCCATCCCCTGGATATTTTTTTGTAAACACTGTATAAGTTTGGATACAGTTGCGGGGGAGGCTTTATTGAGGGTATGCTTGGATACGACGGAAATCACAACTACAACTCTTTGGAACCACACAACCACCCAAAGAGGACTCCAGGTTGGTATTGGATTTGCAGTGTGTAGGTGATCGTAGACACCGAGTGCTTCTCAGGTGTCGGTGAAAAACCTCCCTTACAACAACAGGAACAATTTTCTTGAAGTGGTGAAATTGGTTCTGAAGCTTTTCGGTTATTGGTTAGCTCTCTAAAGGATTAGCACAGAACCATGTCGATGATGCCACTCTAATCCTTATTTTCAGTGTAGCTTAAGTGTCAAACGCCAACTGTATGTCTTGGATTAAAAGGTTGAAAAGTTTTCTGCCTACTTCTCCTGGTGTGTTCGAGCTCTTAGATGTCGGGATCAGCGAGGTTGACACAAACAAGCGAGTGCTGGACACTTTAGACGATCACAAGAAAGTGTTTGAATATAAATTTTACGTACGTACCTGTGATTGTCCCCCCCCCCCACACTCTTACCAGTTCACCGTGGTCTGCTAGTGAAGCGAAGTTCTGGTTGTTTTTGCGTCTATGAAAGAGTTTGTCGTGCTTTGTAAAAATAACTATGGTTTGAAGCTTTTTGACGATTTGAGCTGGTTGGCGCGTGTGTGCATGTGGTTGACAGTGTGTGAGCGTGCATGCATAGATGGTTGTGTTAATGTGTTGGAGAAAAGACAGAATTCCCTTCATTTTGGGTGTTAGCCCTCTGCGCCTCCTGTGGAGGTTCTTAAAAAGGCATCTCCTGAGGCCACGGGTGGGGGGTCAGGAGACAACTCTTTTCCTGCCTTAGGCCCGACCTTCCATCTTTGCGGTCTGAAACTCGGTGACTGTTTGATTTCAGAACAGAAGACATACTGTAACAAAGTTTAAAGCAATGCTGACGTGGCGCCCTCTCCTTCAGAGCAGGTAGACACACATGGACACAGGCTCTTTTTCCAGCATCAGTTTCCCCCTAAAAAATGTACAGAGAACAGTTTTTTCAAAAGGCATATTCTTCATTATTGAGGTTTTTTCTTATCACTTTATTTATATTTGCATATTTGTACCATGTGATCTTTTTTTTAATAGCATTCATAGCAGGTAGGTCTCTTTTTAATGAAATCTGCACCACTCTGTTTCAGACAACTCATGTTTTGCTGTTTGGAAACATTTAACAAAACAGGTCATTTAGATGTTTGTTTCTAAAATGTATTGAAAGGGTATTTTTGTATGTGTTTATCACTTCCTTTAAATGAGTCCGTACACCCATTAAACCCCTAAAAACTACGCTGGTGTCTGTGTTCTTTTTTACCTCCTGCCAAGGAGGGTGTTTATAGCTTGGTATATCTTTTTTTGTTTGTCAGCAGGTTCACAGAACTACACTACTCGCATGGGCCCTAAAAAGAACCTTTATATACACTAAAGAAGCTGAAACGTTGACTATAGTTAATTGTATTGTCAACACATTTCCCATAACTTTTAGGTTAGTTGAAAGCAATAAGTTGAACCAATATTTTTTTTTAATTTAAACCCAGTATTATTGATTTCAACTAACCTAATACAGTTATGTGAAATCTGTTGACAATACATTTTAATAAAGCCAACGTCTCAGCTGTTTCAGTGTATATAATCTATGGTAAGATACCATTGGAGCTGATCAGAATCACGGGGCTGACGCACTTTGTTTAATTCTCAAGATTGCGAGATAGGGCATCTGTGCTTTATTCATCTAGCAGTGGAAGATTTTAAAAATAAATGTATGATTGGTAAACTTTATAATTGAAAAAAAGTCCATGATATTTTTGGAGTGCAAGAGATTTAATTTATGAAACAAACAATCTACTAAACGTTCTGTGTTTAGATTGTTTTGTCAAAACAATTTAAGTACTGGGCTCATTCTAAGCAAAGGACGTTTGTCTGTCAAACAGATCTGCAGCTGAAACCAAAAAGACGTAGACTAGAATACAATTTAGAAAATCTAGAGTTCTTGTTAATTACCCATTTCTCAAAGTATTTTCGGCTGTGTGGATATGAATTCCATTGTCTTATATAAGAAAATCTTAAATGAACTTTTAAGAGAAATACAAAAAGTAGTATATATATATTGTTTGAGAAGTGCTTTCTCGCAGAGATATGAGATTGATACAGCTCTCAGCAGCATGGCTCCATCTGAAGGGTTTTGTTTCTTTAAATGTCGTCCAACACACTCAAAGGTGCCCTTCAACTGGAGAAAGCAAGATCAACTGCACATCCAGTGGAAAGTGTCCTCCAGGATGCCTTTCAGTGACACAAACATGATAAAGGCTCTTTAAGGTGCCCATCAAGTGGAGCAAATGTTATGCAGTGCACTACTGTCGTTTCCTTTATAATGGGAAAAATGTACGCTGAGTTGACACTGACTCAACAATATATTGACAACAAACCCTCTTGCACTATTCCTTTAAACAACTCAGGGTTTTCAAATGTCCTCTATATATGTTTCCATAACAACATGGACCCATATAAATGTAATGCTATATTAATCGAGTGTCTGCTACCATCAGGCATCCAGTCATGCATGATGCTGCACAGTGTGTATGGTGCTGTCTGATGCATGTGGTGACATGTCTGCAGGACTAACACTAGTATCTCATAGTGTATTATATTTTTTGTCTCCTCTTCACTTTCACAATATAAATTTCCCCTATGTGGGTCCTACAAGTATTCTGATACTCTTTTGTTTAATTGCTATATTTTGTTATTTGCTTTATTATTGTTCATGAATTCAGAGCCGCTGTTGTGCCTTTCCTCCATATTTTTCCCTACAGTCTCTTATCACTGAAACTCAGACGTGGGAAGTAACTAAGTACAAGTACTGTAATTAAGTACAATTTTGAGATCATTGTACTTTACTTGAGTATTTCCATTTTATAATATTTTGCACTTTTTACTTCTAAAAAAAAAAGTGAAATATAATCAACACTTCAAAAAAGACTTTAGTTCCAGCTGGAGTAAATTCACAATGTACCCTGCAGTATACAAAGTCATTCAAACTAGCTGCACCTTTACCAGCTTTGAGAACACTTTAATGCATCATAATTATAATCAAAACATCAATTATATGTAATTCTGCAATGGGTCAAAAAGTACTTTTACTTTTAGTACTTATATATATTATTATTTCGATGCTAATACTTTTTTACTTTTACTTGAGTAACGTTTTGATTGCAGGAGTTGTAACGGAGTATTCCTACACTCTGGTACTTCTACTTTTACTCAAGAACAACATCTGAGTTTTTCTCCCACCTCTTCTCAATCTCAGGTATATTCCGGAGGCTCAGACTCGCAGTGTGGAGAGGAGTGACCTCACTGCGCACAACATGCTCGCTGACTCACGCAGACTCACCCTCATTGGTCAGTTCAGATGAAGGGGGCGGTGACGGAGGGGAATTCCCCCCCGTCGCCTCTTTTCTAACAAATATCACTTTCCTGTCCACTGTCACTCATTCAGCTCGGGCTTCTCCAAGAGACAACAACATTTGGTACGACTGAGAGTGTTCTGCATCATGGACGGTGAGCAGCAACGCTTTTGTTTACTGTATAACACTAGTAACTCGTAGACTGAGAGGTTAAGGCAAAATGTAATATTGACCAATAGTTATCATGACTGTGACGTTCAAGAACATCTGTAAGTGTACGTGTAAGTGTTTTTTCTATCTATATTAAGACAATTGTGAGATTTCAGACTTAGTATTTAATTCTTAATTTAAATACTATTTGTCCCTGTTATAAGTCTGTTTAACAGCACAGTGAAACTTCGTCCTTGTTACAATGATTCACGGTTTGATAGGAATACTTACAGAACAGCTTTAGCAGAACTACACAAACAAAAAACAAAAAACACCTTTAGTAAAATATTGTTATTTGTATTGTATTTATGTTATGTCAACTTTTTAGGAAGGTTTTATATCTCATTTGCATCAACATTAGCCTGATTTCTTATTATTTGTCACATTTACCTCCTCAGTTCTGAACTCTATGCTAGGGGACGACTCACATCTCAGTAAGTACATTTTTAATACCTCTTGTGTCAATATGAGCTGCCTGTATCTACAAGTCAAACAATCTGTAAATGCAATGCAGTGTCTTTCACTTCCTCATTATGCTTTATTGGTAAGCATTGCTTTTTTTCAAACCAGTGCTAGGAGTGTCTGAGAAACAGAGGTTGTTTGAATCCTTGTATATATGGGTTGTGGTCTCTGAGTTTATTATAGTGTGTTATAAATGTGTATGCGTGTGAGCTACATCATCTCTCACTTCTGCGTTTCATAAAGTATCTGCAAAATGAGGAAGGCAGGACATGGCTGAGCCAACGTTTGGCAAACGTAGATTTCTTAATCAAGTCAGAAATGTAACTGGACTAGTTTCATTCTGGCCTACGTAGTATCTTTGTGTTTCTGTGTGTGTGTGTGTGTGTGTGTGTGTGTGTGTGTGTGTGTGTGTGTGTGTGTGTGTGTGTGTGTGTGTGTGTGTGTGTGAAAGAGCAGCAATTAGCTTGGATTGCTTCTCAGTCAGCTATAATGTCAACAAAAACACATTTTTGTGTTGTACAGTCATTAGAAACACTGCAAACCAAAATAAGACACACTTCCCGTATCCGTTTTAGTTCCTCTCTCTCTTGGGCATCATGTTTGGCAGTTTTGTTTCATGCTAAAGGTCAAGTCAGTACAGACAATTTTATGTCATGCAGTGTTTTGAATGCTGAATTTGGTTGGTTTGGTTCTGGTTTAATGATTTTCTGTTTAAAAGAAGCCTTTATTGATTGGTCATTTGATGCTGAAACAATGTTGGTCACAACTTTCTAAAACCATTTAAAATGTTCATTTTTCAAACAAATTCTACTTCAAACCAAGATGTGTAGTCTGCAAACCGTATATTACCACAGACAATGTTGGTTATAAATCTCTTTCACAAACCTTTCTCCAAAATACCAAATTAAAAAAAAACATCAACACTAAAACTAAACTAACTAACTAAAATTCTGGTGGACATTTTTGTTTCTCTCTCTCTGATTTATTGGCCTTTTCCCAGAAGCCATTTTAAAGTCAATTTGTCTAAGTCTTGAACTCTAGATTACTTTTGACCTGCAAAGTCAATGCCTTTTGGGTTATACTTGTTATACACAATAAACAAGTAAACTTGATGTATTGATCCTGATACTTTTGTCAACACTCTTTAGCAGCCATGTATATTTAAACATTGTGGGAACGTAGTGCTCTGAATCCATCTCCATCTCTTCATTGACTGTTTAAATCACCTGTGCTCTGTAGTGGCTGAGCCTTCCGTCCAGATCTTTGAGCAGCCGAAGCAGAGGGGAATGCGCTTCAGGTACAAGTGTGAGGGTCGCTCAGCGGGAAGCATCCCCGGTGAGAAGAGCTCTGACAACAACAGGACCTACCCCAGTCTGCAGGTCAACAACTTTAATCTCCTCAATATTGAAAGATTTACATGTTTATTTGCATAAAACCAACAAGTTGTCTCTCCCAAATCTTCATATACAGATGCATGGTTGAGAGCCTATGATGTCACTTTCCAAAATATTTCTAACATGTGGGGCAACAAGTGGTTTATGTTACATGAGTTCAGTTTGTTATATATATGTGTATATATATATATATATATATATATATATATAACTTAAGTACGTATTGTTTATACTTGGTAAGGTTAAGCAAAATAATATGGTTTGTGTTAAAAAAAAAAAGGTTGTGTTTTTTTTCCACTGTTACTTACTTTACATTATGAAAGTTTGGAATGCTACATTACATAGTTAACCTTAAAAAGTCAATGTTGAGATTTGGTTTCCCAATGGGGCACGAACAGTTATTTTGTTTGTTTAAGTTCAAGCAAATTTTCCCAGTGGCCACAGGGTGGTACTACAACTTCTGTGTAAATCAGGTCATGTCATTCGGACGATACATTTGGAAAGACAAGTATGCAAGCAGCCTATATTTATTTACATATATATATTTATATACAGTATATTATTTATTTTTTGAAGTAAACAAACTTGACAGTCTGAACTCTGAGATAGCCCTTCTTTAAATCATTAGGTTCCAAACATTTCAAAATGCGCTTATAGCTTATATTCATTTTACTAATCTGAGACCCTCATGACGCTTCTGTGACGCAACAGATGGGAGGCGGAGCTTAATGAACACTCAACTGCTCACGTTCTATTCGCTTAGAGGGGTAAATGTAGTGTCAAAGTGTAAGGCATAGGGCCAATGACCAATGGTGAGTTGGGGGTTTTAAAAACACATATGGAGCATGGCTTTATTGGTTTAACAGAAAAACACCCAAAGCCCTCAAAGCATCTGGTTTGTTCCTCTTCCTCTGTTCTTTACACCTCTGCATGCATCTTTCTAAACAATTTCCTATAAATTATTGTATTCCTCCTCAGATCCTGAATTACTGCGGTAAAGGGAAAGTACGCGTTTACTTGGTAACGAAGAATGAGCCGTACCGACCGCATCCACACGACCTGGTGGGCAAGGACTGCAAAGACGGGTTCTACGAGGCCGAGTTTGGTCCAGACCGCAAAGTGATCGCGTGAGTTCTCCTCCCACAGTAACCTCCATCAGCCATCTCTATAAGTGTTCAATGACGTCACTGTTACTGACGTCATCACAGCAATGGTCGCCACATCGTCTCAATCTTAATCATCAAAAATATGTAAACAAGCACACACCACAACATAATACATTTTCTCTCTATTAGCAGAACCTCACTTTTTTACTGGGTGGTTTCTGAAGACATTGAGTGTTAATTGGTGACCTCGCAGATACAGAGGGAGACGCAGCAAATCACACAGACCATGTCTGAGATGAGGATGGTAGTATGGGAATTCCCCGAGTGACATCACCCATATTTGCTGCGTGTCAGAGAGAAAATAGAGGTTGTGTGCGTATGTGTTTGTGTACTCAAACATGTGTGCGAATGTTTGAATGACTCAGTTTATTTTGGTGTGTGTAATTTGCAAATCCTCCATTGATGTGTGTAGTAAATTTAGAGTACTTTCAACTCTCCTATGTAAATAAATCAGGCCTGTCACAATAACCACTTTTATTGGGCGGTATATGGTCGAAGAAATAATTGCAATAAACAAGATGTTTAGATTTTATTATAACATAATAGAACAATAAACAAACGGTTGAAGTCTGTTTGACAAGGAAAGTCAGACAGGTTGGGGTCATTTTTAAGTCATTCCACTCAGGTGTGGCCCCATGTGGGTTTTTTATTATTTTTATTCTAAGTTGCAGAATAGTAAGGGTCTACCACTTTGTCACAGCCCTGATGTTTTATTATCCCCCACAGCTTCCAGAATCTGGGTATCCAGTGTGTGAGAAGGAGGGAAGTGAAAGATGCCATCGTACAGAGGATGACCAGAGGGATCAACCCCTTCACTGGTGAGTCCTCCTCCCCCCAATGTCAGAATCCTCTGCTTCTGTTGTCATCTCTTACATCCTCACACTGACTGGGAGCAGTAGTTTCAACCTACTGACTTAGTCTACAGCCATGCTAGCTGCTCTTTGAGGTTGTACTTCAGCTAGCATAGCTTCAAGCTAATTGCTAACGTCAGCATGCTAACAGGCCATGAATTAAAATGAACATGTAGAAAAACCAATGGCAATTCGTCAAAGTTAGAGATAAGTGATAAAGAAACCGTCTAACAAAGTCTGTTTTTATGTTTCCATCAAAATGTATGACAAAAATCACAGAAAGAAAGGGCTAATGAACTCGTGTTTCCCTCCACTACTACACCATAGCTAGCTAATAGAAGATGTCAATTATATTGCCAAATAGGAGGGCACAATGAGATGACGTAAATAAAAGAGCGCCAGTCAGTCTCATGTTATGATGTGAGAAAGGGTGCAAAAGTTCAGTGTTGATTAGAAGACTGATTTATTTCGTCTCAGTGGAGCAGAAAGTTCAGTGGAAGTCCCATTCGTCACCATTTATTTGCCAAATCTATTTCCAATACTCAATTAATTAGATTTTTAAAAAGTACTAAAATGTATTTTTATGACATAACTGCAATTATACATAGCTAAGAGTGTCCTTTTAGTTAGTTACTGTGACTGTGTAGCTGTTCACTGTTGATGCTGCTGTTGCTTTTCCTGCTGTTGTTACTGTTAAACTGCAAAACAATTCAAAAGAATTTCTTTCGAATTATGATTGACCTAATTCTCAAGCAACACCGATGATTTTTCTAACATCAACTCGTAATTCCGCTCCCCTGCAACCACACTGTACAGTCGTGCTGTTTCCTCAATGCACTTTCATTCTGCGGTCCTCCGCTGCAGACAACACTTCTCGTGTACAAACAGGCGCTGAGCTACTTCCTCATTCTTAGTCACAGTTGCTCAATTCAGCATAGTGCAGGATGCCACGTGAGAGCTGGGAATGCAGGATTCATTAAAAGGGGGAGGGTGGACCGAGGGGGTTCCCCAGCTCTCAGAAATGATGATAAAAGTAGGGTATGGTGCTTTACAGGTCTGTAAAAGCATGGAGGGAATGGAGGCTTTACGAGCAGTTACACTTAAATGTGTTTTAGTTTTAGTGCTCCTTGTTTGCATGTTTGCAAGGTTGTGATAACTGTAGACTGAATTAATTTGAATTAACCAGATATGCTGCTAACCACACATATTTGACATATTTATAACTTGCTCTAATGCTTTGATTTATTACTCTTCATGTTTGCAAAAGAGTTTATATTTGAACTTCATTGATTTGTTGACTAAGCGACTGATCATTGGACAGAGAAGTAATTGATTAATGGTTGAAAAGAATATTTGTATTTCAAAGCAGCAGAACATGCTGTTTTCACCCTCTCAGAAATGTCTGCTTTTCTCTGTTTATATAATAATAAACTGTAGGAAAATGTTTCACTGTTTTGTGATAATTGAAAGACAAATTAATGAATCCAGAAAATAATCGGCAGGTTAAACAATGATGTAAGAAACCTAAGTTACAGCCGTGCGTACAGACTCTGACAGACTGATGGGACAGATGGCTTCTGCGTGATGTGAACCCCTAACACTAGCTCTGTCTGTCTAAGCTTGACCATAAATGACTACGTCTCTTTTCTCTTACATGCTTGTTAGTATTACAGTTACAAAACTAATTTAATTAAAAGAAGAAGTTATTGAACTGTGTATTTTTAACCATAGAAAATGTGACTTTTGAATCTAAATGAGCACTCTAAGCAAATCTCATCTAGTAAAGTGTCATGTACTGTATAGATATTACAGGAAGATATTGATACAGCAACATAATGTTCAATTCTGTGTCAATGATGGCAAGGATTTATTGTTACACCAGTTAAACAAGCAATGAGCTCTTAATTCTTAAAAATGAATTGGAATGTGAAAGATATTTTAGAAAATTCTATACGAATAAAGCATGAATTCAAAAAACACAAAAACAAATCGCTAGTAATCATATTGGCTGTGTAAACAAACGTGCAAATACATAATCAAGATAAGCAATTAAACAATTTCTATATATGGTACAACAAGTTCAAATTAAAATGAAGGAGGTCATGTTCATATACCATACGACTAGTCACAAACATTTGAGGTCATGTACATATATTGTAAGATAGGTCGAAGACATAAAGATCATAGAGGTCAGGTCCATGTATGCATTTTTTGAGGTCATGTATATACATACATAAGTCTACATAAAAATGATGGAGGTCATTTCCATTATGTCAAAAACGTAAAATGATAGAAATCATGTCCATATTTTGTATAATAATTCAATAACGTAAAACTGTTGAGGTTGTGTCCACATATTGTACGAAAAGATTATTGAGGTAGTGTAACATAAGTCAATATCATAAAATTGAGGATGTTTCCATTTACAGTTTGATATGTTGGTAATGTAAAAATGCTGAAACTAACCTCCATGTATGGTACGATAAGACGATAACATAAAAATGATGGAGGTCCTGTCCATATATCTACGTTAGGTCAATAAAAGTGATCACCATGAAATGCCTAGTGGCGTCTGTATCATGCTACCTACACTAGGCTACTCTACAGACAAATCCTTGCCAATAAACAGATGATACAACAGTATTTATGGGAGCTGCATGATCATTGTTGTTACTGTAGATTTCAGGTAGCAATGGCAATACCTAGAACACAGATTCAGGGTGTTTATTACTACAGACTACTATGGGCAGCTTGATTTCTTTTTCACATCACTCTAACCTTCCCCTCTGTTCAGCTCACTTCTGCTTTGAAACTCAGCTGCTTCCTGTGTCGGGGAGATATGCCCCTTGCACTCTCGTCACTCTAACGAAAAACACCTCAAACACATACACACAAACCCTCTGACCTCAGCTCATGCCATGCATTTGAAATGTTTTTCGTGCTGCGTTGGTGTTTGTCTTAATGTCTATTAGTCAAAAGCTCACCCCAGCTGTAGTAGTGTTGACACAGAACTGAATTGTGTGTGTGTGTGTGTGTGTGTGTGTGTGTGTGTGTGTGTGTGTGTGTGTGTGTGTGTGTGTGTGTGTGTGTGTGTGTGTGTGTGTGTGTGTGTGTGTGTGTGTGTGTGTGTGTGTGTGTGTGTGTGTGTGAGACGTAGTAACATGTTTCTGTATTAGTATCCCTCCTGTTTAACAGTGAGGGATACACCTGCTAAATTCTTTCTCTAATGATTGACAAGTTAAAGGCGTGGATATAGATTAGGTTGTTTTCCTGAGAAAGAGAAAAGGGGTCAGAAAAGATTTTAATGATGTAACATCATATCAAATCATTTCAAAGTCTTTCGCCAAAAAGGTCCGTGCACACGTTGTTGTCAAACATTATCAAATGTAATGTCTTGAGCTTTTCACAGGCCGTCAAAGAATGTAATTCCACAAGCTGAAAAATATTTGATGTTATAACTCTTTTACTTGTGTAGTGGCAAAAGATTAATTAGTTTAGTTATCCATTTGTCAGAAAAACATGGCCAACCAGTGTAATAATCAATTAATCATTGAAGTTGTTACATTTTTCATGCAAATATAGACAGTACATTCGTATTTCAGACTCTGAAATTGAGGGTTGGATTGACAAAACATCACATTTCCATCTCAGTAAGACAGAAGAACTAGTGATGCGTGTCATGAAACTTGATGAAATTGTGAGTCATGCAGTGGAGACGCTTTTTGTGGTGAGATTTGGCACCTGCCTCCCCTCCTTTCACGCTCTCATATTCTGCTCCCACATTCACTCTTAACCACTTACCCCACTGCCCACCCATCACCAATCTCCCTCCGTTACGTCCCCGTCAGCATCGCAGCCGATGACCTCGTCTCTCTGCAGCTGCAGTGTTGTGCAGCTGGGATGCCCACTGACTCCGGGCCTAGTTTTTTCTTTCCACCACACAGGTTTACTCACCACTGCTTAACATCTGAGCCACTTTATAGCACCTGTCCAGCATCTCAAACACTCACATGCACAGTCCAACTTTTTATGTTCCATCAATATTTGCTACAACAGTTCCGCTTTCATACTCAAGCAAGGTTTTATATCTGCCTCCTTCAGTTTCTCCACTGTCTGTCCACCCACATCATGTGTGTTACAGAGACTATTCAGCACCCAGAAATGGATTTTCACAGTGTCACTGTTTTTGTTGTTGTTACTGTATCATCAGCATGGCAGTGATACATACATATAACATATAACGATTACACATTTAGCTCAGAAGTAGTTGATACGGAGGAAATCAAAGAACTCTTTTTCTTTTTTTAAGCAAATACATCAGTATAATTATTGTGACGATATTTTAAGCATGCTTTTACAGTAATATTCACACAATGAGATTTTTGATACGATGAATAATCATCAAGTTACCTGATAAAATGACTTAGTGGGTAAAGGCAAATACTGGATAAGCTTGAACAGTCTGGTCAATTCCGAAAATGATATCACTTGACTTTCATTCAAAGCAGCATTCAAAGTCAGGTAAAGACACTTAATCAATAATGGAAAATCCCAAAATCTAATACTTAATGTACCCTTATACATTGATATCAATACAAAATCAATATATTGACCTGCAGTAGCCCGAGAGCAGGTGTGAAGAAAAAAGAATAAGACCTACAATGCTTCCTTGTGGAACCCCGTATCCAATGTCAAATGTATGTGACATTAAGTAGCAAAGTAACATCTGCTTGTAAACCAGCACAATTCAAGTGAATTTGAACCTCTTATATTCAGGGTGTTGAATTGAGCTTTAAGTATCAGTATAGTATAACAGATATGTTTAAAGGTATCAAATTCTTTCTTGTGTACACTTTGTGTTTTGTGCGGTTGACCAAATTAAATATTAAGTGTGAATGAGTGATCTCTAGAGTGATGGTAGACAATTTGTTTTACCTTTGGATATAGCAACCTTTTGCTTAGCTAACCTCCTGGATGTTATATCATTAATTCATATGTAATGGACATTTATGAAACTGGTATTGATCTTTTCATCTAACTCTCAGACCCATTGCAATAAGCGTGTTTCCCAAAATGTCAAGCAAGTTCTGTACTGCTGTATCAGAGCAAAAATTGCAATTGATAAAGTAAGTCAGAGTGTGAATGTTAAATGCCATCTAACATCGAACAGTAAGAGATAAACCTGTCATGTTTTGGTCAAATCTGATATAAAATTTAGGAATTTCTTAGCAACAGCAAGCCAAAAAAACTGGTGTAGACATGTTTACTGCGTCCTGTCTAACTAAAAATGCTGAAAACATTTGGAGTGGCAGTATTTGTCCTCTTCTTGTTAATAACACAGAAGGACTTAACCAGATACAAGTCACAATTTGATGACTTATGAGCGCATGTGGAGGCAGAGCTGTAAAGTAATTAGCTGTTAGAACTGTGCACGTCCAATTGACACATTCAGTAAGGAGGAAGAGTTTCCCTAAATCTGTGTCTATGTCTTGGTTGTATAGCAAGGTGTTTAAAACTTTGGTCCCACCACTTTCACACACGTCAGGAGGCAGTAGGCCTCATGGTCACTCGTGCAGGGAGTCGCACAGGCACACACATACACTACTTTCCACCTTGAGGTGACGTCGCAGAGCGTCACCGTGGCCACAAGTTGTAGGCGGGTATGGCCTCGGCAAGAGTGCGAAAGATAGAAATTGAGAGATGGTGGAAGAGAAAGTAGGCAGATGTGAAAGCCTGGTGTGTGTGTGTTGGGTGTGTGGGCGTCTCTCAGTCAAAGCGAGGTGTATGTTTGTATTTGTCTCTGAGGGCGGTATGTTTGACGCTTGATTGTGTGTGTGTGTATGTGTGTGTAGAAAAGAGTAGGCTGCTTAAAAAGAAAAAGATAATCTGTGACGTGTCTGTATTGATCCAAAGTTGAGGTTTTGGGGACAGCCTACAGATGTTAGAAGCATGAGAACACATATCTGTGTATCTGTGCTTTTTATCATTTGACACATTTGTCAATAAGTATTCAACACATTTATTTTCATCAGTTTATGATTATATTGAATATATTGCAATTGCATCCAAATAACAGAATGCAATATAAAACTACTAAGAACGCATTCAAATATGCATACACCAATGTATATTTATAGTTGTAGGCACTTTAAAACAATCGTCACAAAAATGTATAAAGCATTTGGTAATGACTTATAGGGTGTCGTAAGGGCTCATAACGGCTCAGTGATATTATTTGATTGTCTAATGCACGATAAACATACTTAAAATGTGTTCTATGATAAAACTGCACAACGTTTTTGATTATACTTCATTATATGTCATTATAAAAAGATTACAATGTATTACAACTTTGGCATTTATAAAACACTACAATCTTTTTTGCAAAGATGGTGGTGTTGTTACTGGATACGTACCTTCTGCAGTCATTTGTTCGTGTTCTACAAATAATCATGATAATAATAATCATTTGCACATCAATTGAAAACTATGCGTGTGTGTGTTTGTACCTCAGTGCCACGAGAGCAGCTGCTGCAGACGGAGGAGTATGACTTGAACGTGGTACGCCTGTGTATCCAGGTTTACCTACAGGACGAGAATGGCCACTACACCCGGCAGCTAAATCCCATCGTCACAAACCCGATCTACGACAACAGTGAGTCACTGATTCATGTCTGCGCCAAAGTGTTTTTCATGCTGACATCATGTTTGGCAAATACAAGTTAAGAGAACATTATGACATGGCCATGTAATTGTGCTTACAGGAATAACGACTCGCTTAGTTTAGGCGTGTTTACCTTAGATTACATTTGATAGAGCTGGAAATATTATGCCCTTATTTTCACATCAGTTCCTTCCCTTGCCTATTTTGCAAGAATTGATAAGTTGCCCAATTACCTGTGGTTGCTGTGTTGTTGTATAGTTCCTACAGTATGTACCTGTTGCTGTGTGCACAAAAGTGCTTGTAGCAAAACATGCGTACGTTTGTCTTGTATATATTCTTTCAATGTGTTTTGAGTGTTGCACTCGGTGAACAAGTTGAGTGTTCGTCACACACGTTGAGAAAGGGATGTTCTTTATACACACTTAGCCTCAAACAACACTGTTACCATGGAGCACTTCCTCTTCTGACAGCAGGCATGTGACATGTGACTCAACCTGCTGAGGCTTCATCTGTGTAACTGTGGTCTTTCTCTAAACTGAGGCAAACACTGAACAAGTTACACTGAGCCACAGGACATGGACTAGATCAAATAAAGGCAGATTGTGATAGAAATCACTCTTAGAAATAAAAATGTTGTCTCGCTTGTAGAATGCAGTCTGACTTGTTAGAGTTGTTGTGTCCATTGCATCTTATTTCTACAACTTGTTTCTGCATCATCAGGGGCCCCAAACACTGCAGAGTTGAGAATCTGTCGGGTCAACAGGAACAGTGGCAGTGTTAAGGGAGGGGACGAGATCTTCTTACTGTGTGACAAAGTACAGAAAGGTAAATACAATCAAACTTCTAAAATCAATAAATCAGCATTATGTTTTTCAGTGTTTGTTTTTAATATAGCTGGCATCTACTTTCTCTCCATCTTCATTTACTATCAATAAATCAATCCTTCTTATAGCCATAATGCCCATCTATTTGCATGCTCATTCAGTCTCCATTCTTGATTTCCCATCACCCCACTATTCTTCTAGATGACATTGAAGTGCGATTCTTCTGCTCGATGGCTGGGAGGCCAAAGGCTCCTTCTCCCAGGCCGATGTTCATCGCCAAGTCGCTATCGTCTTCAAGTCTCCGTCCTACTATAACACCTCCATATTAGAGTCAGTCACCGTGCAGATGCAGTTGCGCCGACCTTCCGATCAGGAAGTCAGTGAAGCAATGGATTTCAGATATCTGCCTGACGACAAAGGTAAACAGGGATCATATTCTTTCTGTTACTAAACGTGTCATTCCTATTAGGGTTAGCTAAAGTTAATTTGAACCAATACTGCTACCATTAACTTCAGTCCTAAAAAATAAGTCCAAATCTTCTAAATTTGAACCATATTGTTTTTCAGTCTGTCAACAAGACCTTGACCTTAATGACCTTAATATAATCAATCAATGGAGCATTGTTGTAGAAAGCACATGTGAGAAGCGTTACGCTGGTCAGCTTTGCATTTCCCATTAGAATATAACACAGTTTGTTATATCGTGAACGGTACTGCTGACGTTATTGGTTGGTACACTTAAAAGTACCAACTCGGATATGCAACCCTATTCCTCTTTGCCTGATAACAGTGTCCAGGAATTGGATTCAGTCAGAATCAAGTGATATACGTGAACATTTTGTGTTTGCTCTAGATCCTTACGGCCACAATGAGAAAAAGCGCAAAAGAGAGTACTTGATGAGGATCTCAGGATTATCCGGTAAGTTTTATGGTTCAGTGCAAACATCTGATATGTCCACATGTACATGTCTTTTTTTGTCAGTCTACATGTATGCATTCTAACAAAGGTTTCTGGCCTTTCTTTAGGTGGTCCTTTTACTGGTTTGACAATGAACAGGCCAAAGGCAGTGTCAACGAGTACTTTGAGCAACATGCGGAAAGGTAACTAATTTCCCTCAAAAAGCAATGTTAGCTCTTAAGCTAGATGCAAGGCTTCCATCAAGATCAGAAAAACCCTTGCCTGTTATCATGTTTAATGCTACTTAAGTGCAGGCATACTAATTGGAAGTACGGCCCCTGCAGTCCTTGGGCAAAATACTGAAACCCCAAACCCTTACCCTCCTATCATCGCTGTACGCGTGTGAATGTTTGTCGCTCCTGATGCGCAGTTAGTACCTTATGGTAGCCTCTGTCTCTAGTGTATGAATGGGGGAAAGCTGGCTTCTATTTGCAAAGCGCTTTAAGTGAACACTGCGAATATACAGTACATGGAGTCTATTTGACATTTACCATATGTTTTCCAGACCTCAACAACTTGTACGTGAGGCAACAACCCACACCTCCGATGCAGCAACAAGCAGCGGTATTCAACCAGTCCTACCAACCCAGTGCTCAGAATGTAATGATGAATCCTCAAGCTCCTAATGTGCCTGTCAGCCATTCATGGGCAAATCCCAACCCAACACTCTCAGTGGATACGGTCACCATAAACCAGTCAGGTGCAATGTGCAATATGCCACGTCCTAATATCAGTAGGCATCAGCAGCCGCACCGTGGATCTGGTTACCCCCAGAGAGTGGATCCCAGCGGCTTTGAGAACAACACCCTCCCTCAGCTCTCTGTCAGGGACTTGCAGTGTTTGGATGCAGTTTCCCAGGCCCCTGCACTGAATCAGTGCAGGGGCACTGATTCGCTCTACCACATACAGCAGCAAAGGGAAGAGCTTGCATCTGATTCTCAGGCCCAATGCAATCTAGGCAACCACAACCAGGGTCTCCAAACTGCGTGGCCCAATTTCAATAACCTCAACCCAATCCAGAACACCTTTAACGGTGCAGTACCCGGAGGTGGAGGGGGTTCACAGGGGCTGGGCGCTTTCTCCTTCGTAGGGGGAATGGAAGGGGAAGAGTTTCTGAAGGGCTTTGTAGGAGGAAGACCTCAAACTGGCTTCCAGCTGAAGCAGGAACCACAGCTCACAGTGGCACAAGAGACCCATGCTTCTCTCATGCATTCCCCAAGGGAAAGCCAAGAAAATACCTACATAAACTTGCTTCCTCGTATGAGCAATGGCACCAACATGGATCCAATGAGGCAAAGCAATAGCATGGCCTCAGAAGGCCACTTCCCAACTCTGGATGACTGGCTCAAACAAACTCGGCAAGGTGACTAAAAGGAGTGACTTTTTTTTTGGGTAATAATAACTTAAAAGAAGCCGCTCCAACAGCGCATTGGTCTTGTTTAGTCTTGCAAACCAGACAATTTACTTCACAAGTTCTGGCCAATTAGGGCTCACTGCTTGGGATGTTACATAAGAGGGCACAAGAGAAAAATTATTGGAGGCCGTTGGGATCTTTAACCAGCCAAAGGCATTGACTGTGCGGTACACTTGATTAGGAATATTTTCCATCAAAAAAATGTAAAGATACCACCCTGAATGTTTCCTACCTACATCTTAATCGCCCGCAGTGTCACTTGTCAAAGTGTCTTTGCTTCTCATTATTAATCTGAAAAGACACAAACTGATTTTAAAAAATGATTTCTTGGTATATTTGAGAAAATAAACAGTAGTGCTGTTGATATGACATTTATATCAAGATGCCTTGTTCAAAGGCCTAGTTAAAGTTTGTTACGATTCCACCTCAACTTGTACCTCTTAACTGGTAGGTGCTTCCATTGTTGTTTCATTGTCATTTTAGTGGCTCCGCCTATTCACTGATGTCTTTACAGCTCCTGTTGTCCAGTGGATATTCTCCAAACAAGTCAATTAAACTTAGATCGCTAAGCCACAGACTTAGCAAAAGAACTGTAGGTTGTAAGGACAACCAACTACATACTGATGGTTTCAAAGCAAAAGTTAGATTTCCGCAGAATTGAATGTACGACTTTCTTTTTTGTCTTTCTCAGGTGAAGCTGGATTCACTGTGAACATACTGTATAGTTTTTACTGTTTTGTTGGAGTGTTAAATCTTGAGAGAAAAAAATGGAGGGGAAATGGATGTTACTTGGATTTGTACAGCTTATTATAATGTGTTAACTCTTTCTATTGCTTTGTAAAGGATGCTTACATATTTACAGTTTTATTGATTATTTTTAGCAAATATTTGCTTTTTTTATGCACTCTGTACATATATGTTAGCCATAGTTGAGAGTGAAAGCAAAAACCATGCTGAAACGCTCAAGAACTGGCAAGGTACTGAAATTTCCATTGAGGAAGTGGTTGGAAACACATTAAGTGTTGTCTATCCTTTGTAATGACTATGTCATACCAGCGATCACATGTGTTTTCCAGAGTTCTCAGAGAATTTCTACTATCATTTTTATATATAAAGATGTCAATTGTGTTTGGTATTGATGTTTCATTAATTCAGTGGAGGTTCTTACTGTGGTTTAAAGTTTGCTAGAGGACATTGTGGATAGTCAATCTAGCTTAGTGTATCCTAGCGTGTATACCCTCCAGAATATTTTGATGACCACTTTGTAAGATTTGCTGTTTTTGGATTGTTTTACTAAATCAGTTCTTAATAAACAGAGTCTGTCTTATTCCACATATTTTGCATTTTAGAGGCTATTTTTCACATCATCTTCATATACAAGCATATGCATATGTGATAAAGTTTGACCAGGTGACCTGATCAAAAAGGAAAAGGAGTACAACAAGTGCATTTTTAAAAATTATTGGTACAAGACAAAGTTATCACACTTATAACATGGAGAGTTATAGGAAAACTTAGTTCTCTGGCCAAGAATTATGTGAGAAGATCCATACTATTCTCAGAAATATGTTAATATGTCTGCTAAATATGTAACTAGTGCCTGCAGCCATTCAGCATAAAGAATAGGAACAGGGGTAAAAAGAAGAAGAGGTGACACACTAAGCATCAGTGTTGTTGCTACAGTTAACTGTACCTAAATATAACCAGAGTTATGGTTTAGAAGAAATGTTGAATTGCTCCTACCAGCCAATCAGAAACACATGTATTTCTACATGGTCAAGGTATATATTCAGACTTTCTTAAGATTTAGCTCTCCAACTTTGTTAAAATCTATAATAGCGCACCAAAATCCCCAGATGACCTCTAGCTTATGCTTTGAAGAGCAGTGTCAATGACCTTAATATAATCAATCAATGGAGCATAAGATACATGCTCTGGGCTTTAATCACCTGATAGACTTGAGTGTGTAAGGCTGTATTGCTGCTCTGGTAGAGATGATAGGGTGCCTGACAGTGAGCATGACTTTGTTACTCTGACTAAAGCATGTTTCAACAACGAAGTGGTGAGTAAAATGAACCGCACTTCAGTTTGTGTTATCATGAGCCTGTCCTCAGCTAACATTTCATCGTGATGTTGGTCATGGCAAAAAAATCATTTCCTTTTTTTCACAATCATTCAAAACAAAACTAAAAGGTACTGCTGTTTTTGATTGCTTAACAAATAGCACAATTACGCTGTGTGTCTTAGAAACACACTCTTGGTCGCAAATGTGTATGCAGTACTCTTTATTATCAGGTTCTTGTACGGAATATGCACAGTCAAATCTAGAAGTCACCAGTTTCCCAATAAAGGAAATGACTGGGCCAATAGTTTACAGCCAATACTGTTGAGCAAAGGCCGTTGAATACATGGACACAATGTTATAAACCAATGTACATCTTGAAAGACCTGCACAAAACCATTGTATCAATCATACATTGAAGCTTTTACCAAATGATCAAATACTCCATTTTTCTGTTGTTGTTAATATGAAATTGTTATGCTTAATATGTATGTTATAATGTATTAAATGAAGACACTCAGCGAATATTACTAAGGTTCTTCAAATTTCTTGTTAGTCATGACGTTTTAAAGATAAATATTTCTCCATTTGATCTTGGCCATTATAAATGATATTTTTGGTTGGTGCATATTACATGATATGACGTGAATGTCTGACGCATGTGAAGCTGATTGTTACCTTGAGGTTTCAATAGTCTGGTCATCTGTCTTGATCCTGTGTCCCCATGGACTGAGCTACTGCATTGTGTTAATGGTAAATTTAGTAAACTGACACAATAAATTCACAAGTGTGTGCTGTATTGACCTTTAAGCAGAGTTCATGTACCAGGATGTATTGCACATGGTTGCTCTCAGGCAATGATCTGACCCTGATTGAGGGTTAGGATCGTTTGAGCAATGGGTTTCACAAGAGTTTTTGACAGTCTTCGCAAATCAAGGATTAACTTTGAGACACCACCAGATTATCTTAGTTTTGCAGGTATTGAGCCTTTAAAAAAGTATTGGACATTTTGGGATTTGACGACATTGAAGTGTTCAAGGAAATGTCAGGAGACCACCAAAGTCATGGCTGGTATTATTTATGAAGGATAAAGCAATGAACAAAATTGCATTAGTCAAAGAGATATTTGTATCTGGAGAACAGGGTTATACCTGGGCTCTTAAATTCAAATGATGAGAAAATCATTGATCACAGCCTGGGCGTACTTAGCTTTGACACAAATGCTATAGACAATATAGACTCTGTGTTGTGCGATATCATACCTAAATCATTTTATCACAATAGAAAAATGTTGATTCTAAGCAGTGTCTCCTGAAGCGTCATTACCAAGGAATCCAGGATGTTTATTGGAGATTCTTGTTTTCTCTTGTATTGGGAGGCTGAGGTGAAATGCTGTATGTAGCTTCCTTCCTGTCTTATTGTTAGAAACAGTGAACATTGATTTAACTTCAGAGCACAGAATACTGTCAACAATTAACGCAGGCTTTTGGTTTCAATTCACTGCTTAGTGTAAACCCAATCTATACTATTGTATAACGATAACTATAATTGTGATCTGAGACAACCTTAAAATCATGTTTATGGCCACCTAGCAAAGTCCTCCTCCTTTTGCCTTAAGCTTTACTTTTGGAGTTCTAGATGCTATTAGCTAAATGCTCCAATATGTTTACCAGATTTATTTACTTTGTCCTTCAACTATGTCACAGGCTGGAAGGCACATTGGGTTTAAAATATTTGATTAGAAATAGGACACTTAACCAAATAGTAAAATTGCGTGTTGTAAAAGAGACAATGAGCTGAAAACAAATCAATATATTTCTGTTTTTTATTGGAAGCAACACCTTTAACATCATTGAAATCCATTCAACATACCATAAGATGTATATAAATGGAGTCAATTTATCAAGAAGTTCATTTTAAAATATGCACACCATTAAATGTTTTTTAAGAAAGAGAGAAAAAAAGTATTTAGCAAGCAATCTAACTGCTTGCTAAAATGTGAATTAAGAACCTATTGCAATGTATTGCAACATCAAATCTAGTGTGTTGTTTAATATTCGGAAGAACGAATGTCCTAACATAGACATTGATGAAGTAATTATTTGACAGTCAGGATATTTCACTTCTGCAAAAATCTGGATTAGTATTTGGGCGAACAGAAAGATCGCACAATTCACACAAAACGAGTGTGTTGGTGCACATACATGTACTGTGTGATGCATTCAGGTGCAGTGTGTCTCTTTCAATATTTCCTTACCATGTCCTGGAAAAGGCAAGCTAGACCTGTTTAGCCACCTATTTCCAGTAAAGCCCCTCCTCTGCTGCTCTGTCTCCTCCCCTGTCTCCCCCTTCCTGTGAAACCCGCACACACTCTTTTTCACTGCAAATGGTTGCTGACGACACCGGCATCCGCTCACACTACACCTGAATGAGCGCGCCTTTATCTCACAAAATCAGGCGAGGGTTACCACAGGGCAGGCTTTTCAGTAGTGTATGAAAACATCAGTGCACTGCACAGAGTAATCCAAAAGTGTAATTTTAATAGTATTTAATCATTTACTTAGATTTATTTGCATGTTGTATTTGTTTGGAGATTATAATATAAGTGGTGTTTAGATCTGATGCTAATACACACATATATTAAGTTAGATTGTTGTTGCATGTATACAATATATTCTTATGAAATGTTAACAAGTTAAAAACAATTGGTTTTATCTTAACACATATACCCACAAATATGAAGATGATCATGATTAGTTTTGACTAGATGTTAGCAGATTGATTTCTTGCTCAAATTAAGAACTTTGGACCATTTCATTTAATATGTATTTTATATGGATTTGCTATCACAAAAACTGAAGGAAGATGGCACAATAACTGCCCCCTTGCATTTTTCTGAAGGAAAGAAAATCACATGCCAATCTGCATAAACTTATTTGGCATTTTTAGGAACACAAAAGGTCTTCTTCTGAATCAGATCATGGAATGATGCCCCAACTATGTCATACAAAACATATAGTCATCTTTTCCACCTATAAGATCACTGAGCCAAAAGCTATCTATGAAATATGGAGAGCAGTTATTACTTCTTTCTCTGAGAGCAATTTCCCTGTTCCTACAATTTGCAAACTTCCTGCAGCACATTTTAATTATAGGTATAGTACCTTATGTGTAGCTAGAAAGGCTCCTCATGCAAGATCTAACTCATGTTTCGGAGTAGGGAAAATCCCACAAAGCTTTCACTGTGAATGTTTGACCAGAGCATGTACCTGTGTGTTCCTGGGAGATCAACAGGTTTGTGTCATTGTTTTACAGATCATATACCAAATGTGAACAATTCAAGAGAGTAACCAAAGCTCACTCCTTGCTGATGTAAACCAATGTGGGTAGAAAGAAGCGGAAAGACTGCTGCTTTCATTTACTCAGCACTGATATGCTACAGTGAGCTCTACAAAGTATGCTACATATTTGTGAATGAGTTGATTTTGGACTTCTGTTGTAACCCCATATTTTGTACATTTAGGAGGTAGAATACAGCAAAAGAGAAGCAAATGAGAGGCAAAAGAGGGAGCTGTGTGCCTCTGGCAAAGAAAACATTCACACTTTAACAATTCTGGCACTTTCGAAGGTGGGCTAACTTAAACTTAGTCATGGGCTTTCTTGGCCTTAACCCTTGTATTATGTTGAAAAAAAATTACATTGATTATGTTGCGGGTCATTTTGACCCATACTGTGTAAATGCACTCAAAACAGTCAAGAAAACAGGTTAAACCAATAACAACTTTATTTTAGATTACATAAACATTTAGAAAAGTGACATACAATACATTTTTAATTCCAACACTATATTCAAGAACTATTTAGTCTAATCCTCTTGTCCTCCTCCCGGGTCAAAATGATAATTCTTCCCTCCTTCTTTCCTCCTGCCATGCTCTCTCCTTCCTTCTTCTCATCCTGTTTTCCTTCTTCTCTTCCTTCCTTCCTTTCTCCCTTCTTTCCTTCCTACCTTCTTTCCTTCCTCCCTTCCTCTTTCCTTGACCAAAGAAAGCACAAGGGCTACGTTTTTCCCTCTTCATGAACACATTTCTTTTTAACTTTGACTTCAACTTTAACTTCATCCCAGCGAACTTCAACTTTTCAATGTTCTCCACATTTGTCTTCAACATTTTCAATGTTCTCCACATGATGGACAGAATGTTACTGTGTGCTTTCTGCAGATGTAATTCTTGCATTTCACACAAGAGGTACTTGTTTTACTGTCCTCTCGGGAGGGACAGACCTGGCATCTTTTCCTTTTCTTTCCACCTGTGTCCACTGGATGTTGGTTGGGTGAGGTTGGGTTTGGTGAGGCTGCAGGTTGGTCGGGTGACCTGAGCTTGACCTTTTCAATGACAGCTGCAGCTGCTGGGGATCGAGCTGGCCTGGCTGGCGTCTGGATCTTGGGAGTGATAAGTGCTTTGCCGAGTTCTTCCAGGAAAAGCCGACGTCTGTACAATTTGCCGGCATTCCATTTCTGGTTGATTGCAGTCCACAGGACATAGGCATTGTAAGCAGACATGTCCACAATGTTGTAGAAAATCACCAAAGGCCAACGGGCTGTCTTGCGCTGGCAGCTGTATGTTGCTGTGACTTTGTCCAGAATGTCAACTCCTCCTTTGGTGGAGTTATAATCCAGGATCATTTGTGGCTTCATGTCTTCTCTTTTGCTCAGAGATGCATCTGTGTGCATTGTACTCATTACAAGAACATTCTTGTTTCTCTTTGGGCAGTATGAAACAACTGTTGCTTTCTCAGTGAAAGCAAATATTGAGGAATGCAGAGGTCTGCCCTGCATCTTCAGAATTTCAGTGGGAAGTTCTGGCTTATTTCTTCTGACTGTTCCCAACATGGTCAGCTTTCTCTTCTGAAGTTCATCTCCAAGGCGGTAGGATGTAAAGAAGTTGTCACATGTGATGTTATGACCTTGCAGCCCTTCACTCATTTCCAGCACCACACGCATCCCCTGATTCTTCTCAGATGTTCCTCCAGGTAGCTTTCCGGTGTATACTTGCATATTCCATGCATAGCTGGATTTTGCATCACAGGCTGCCCATATTTTGATGCCATACTTGGCGGGCTTGTTGGGCATGTACTGTCGGAAAGGACAGCGCCCCCTGAATGGAACAAGGCGCTCATCTACAGTAACATGGGGACCAGGATTGTACAACAAAGGTAAAATTTCAACCCATTTATCCCACACATCTCTGATCGCAGCTAGTTTGTCTCTTTCACGTCGACCAGCTCTGGTGTCGCGGTTGTCAAAGCGGATCACACAAGATATCATGTGGAATGTCTCCAGAGACATTGTTGCACGAAAGATTGGCCTTCCATTCTCTTCATTCCATAGACTTGCAGTTGCTTCTCCCTTTGACCTGTACACTCCAGCTAATAACAGAACTCCAATGTAAGCATGCAAGTCAGTCTGATCCAGTGGCTTCCATTTCTCTTGAAACACACGTCTCCCCTCCAAGTTGGTCATTTCCAGTATAATCCTCTCTATTGGTGAGGATATGAAGAGCTGAAATGCTGATTGAATCTCATCAACTCGTGTGACAGCAAATCTTGTAGGACCGGGAGTCATTTTGATCACATTGGAAGATGACAGTCTGCCTCGGCTTGGGTGTGGTGATGTTGACCATTTTATATTACCGTCATTAGATGCCCATGTCCCCTCTGTGGATGATGATTGCTGCATTCCTTGGTTTTCATCTGTTGGAGGAACAACGGCAGACTCGTCCTCTGAATCCTCCTCATCGTAGGAAAATTGACAATCTGGATCAGCAATAACATTGTCCTCTGTCTCTGAAAGATCTTCTGGTTCTGAAATACCTTCCTCTACATCACTATCCCAGTTCAAAATCTGTGATAAAGCCTCCTCAGCTGCCGTCCTTCTGGAGCTCATTTTTGGTGAGTTTGTCAAAGAGATGACATGAGAACAGTGACAAGGACAAGTGTGAGAAAGTTCCCTCTCTTCACACACCTGGCTCTGGGTCTCAGAGGCAATCAAAATACAAACAATTGTACATCAAAGTAAAAAGTACATCAAAGAGACATGTTTATTTTGGATCTGAACAGCTATTTACCCACATTAAAGGGTCTGGGTCAAAATGACCCGCAACATCATCTTTGTATACAAACTCTGCACAGACATTCCACTACACATCAAAGTGTCCAGATTTTACATACCAGTTCATGACCCTAGATGATGAAAAGTCACCAAATTTCATCAAGAAAAAGAAAGGATAACCAGTACTTTGGTCAACACAAAAACTGAAATGGGTCAAATTGACCCTTAACATAATACAAGGGTTAACAGAATTAATCCAGAGTCCAAATTCCTATCAATTCATCCTTAAGTGCAAGTGGATATTTGCAAGAAATTTTTAAAAAATCCCTCAAGGTGTTCCTGAGATATCACGGTCACTAGAAAGGGATGAATACTAGTGTTAAAAGCTAACTAGCCTAGCTTGGTGCCTTTCAGGTTTCCTAAACAGAATTCAAGTTCATACTAATTTAATCTTCCTACATAGGTACAAACATAATGTTTCACAAATTGCACACTTTGGACAAGTAGCTTTCAAACATTAGATCATTTTCATAGTTCCTGTAGGTACTGCTTTCTTCTGCCTAGCAGTATTATGATAGTGTCAGTCTCTGCATTTCCCTTTTTCATGAGCGGTTGCACGTCTACATACTCCGATGTAGCCTACACATGCAGGTTACACATACAAAACATAGTTCTATGTTCCACCAATATTTTCTCTTGACCGTTTTTTTATGAGCCTCCATTTTCCTGTGTGTCACAGAGAAGACACACACACACACACACACACACACACACACACACACACACACACACACACACACACTGACACACACACACACACACACACACACACACACACACACACACACACACACACACACACACACACACACACACACACACACACACATAGAAAGGAGGAACCACTGTTGGTGAAAAACACCCACAACACTTTGAGGCCAATCCGGCGTGCTGCCCAGCAAAAATACACCATAACCAGTCAGGAACAGTGGAATTTCAGAGCAAGTAAAGGAATGCTTTGTTCAATCAAGTCATAGGTCTGGTTTGATCTGTTATTGTGCTAAGGAAGATAAACTTAAGAGTGATAAAGAGCATAAGGGAAATCTTATGCCATCTAATAGTTCTTTAAACTATTTGATGGCGTCACTTTCACCATCTATTGTGGTTGAGAAAAAGTAGGAATATACAGGGTATGTTTGTGGCTGCCCCAGCAAAAATAAATAGAAACTGTGAAATGTAATAGTTGACAACAGCTCTTACAAATGTCAGACTGCCCTTAGATAAAAAGAGAGAATACTGACAGAATACTGGTGCACTGGCCTCTAGTGTGTTTGGATGAACACGGATCTTTTTGTTCAACACAAGGTCATCAGATTGTTTTTACTCAGAACTCCGTGACACTCTGTTTAAAGAGTTTATACTGCAAATTCCATCCATTCTAAGCCTTAACTTCTACTAAATCTATATAAATATATTTACATGAACCATGAGCCTTCAAGAGCGGATTTGTGACCCTTCATTACAGTAACTTGAATGCAACATATTATTTCCAAAAGCAATTGGCCAATTCAGAAAAATAAGGGAGAATCAATCTCTTTAGTCGACAGCTACTGTATACATTACTATTTGAATACCTTAGTATTGTAAAAGTATGCTAAAATATGTCAATTTAGGCCTTCCTCATTAATAAAGACTTAGTTTAATGAAACCCAATTTGTTACACATCTAGTAGAGGGTCCCTGCTCTGACTATCTTTTAGTAAAGGGGTCCTTGGCCTGAAAAACTTTGAAGACACCTGTCTTAAACTATTTCTCCAAAAGTATCTGCACATATTTGTATGTACTCTTGGTCTGGGGGTGTTGAAACTCATGTGAGACTTGTTACCGGATTCATATCCTAAACGTAACCATTAGAGGTCAGTGCCTAAACCAATCTTTGTTAATTGAGGATAACCATATAGACATTTTAGAATATCTGATGGGAGCCAAACCTCTGCAGTCATGCATGGTTCCAAAAACGGGTGCAAAGCTTCAAACCATGGCAGTGGGGACTTTTTGCATCCAACAATCGAAGATGAGTGTGATCGTCGAACATGTAATGTATTCCTGAAGCTTGTTTGTAAAGTTTGCCTAATGTAACTATCTTTAATATTCTTTGACCTTCTTATACCACACAGTACAAAAGGTCAAAGATGCTCAGCACAAACCCCAAATACCAGGACCCTCATCAGCCCGAGCGCCTTCCCACACACATCAACATCACAGGCTGACACTTCAGATTCCCATCTTTCGCCTGCGATCCTGACACCGTCATGTCACAAACGGCAGCCTCACTCACACACACCTACATTGTGGCATCACACAGGCAACTTCTGTCATCCTACCCCCATGGAATCTATTGTAATAGCTCTGCAACAGCTCCCCCAACTCACACACACACACACACACACACACACACACACACACACACACACACACACACACACACACACACACACACACACACACACACACACACACACACACACACACACACTCTTGACATCACAGGACTCCCTCCTAAAGCCACAGCACACACCTCTGCACCTACTGCTTCGCTCATAGCAGCTTTTTTCACACTCAGAGCGGTGCAGTCAACCCCCTCCACCCAAACCATACTACAGGGTTAACTCAACACCACTTGGCTTGATGCTGAAAGCTACTTGGGGAATCCATCCAAAACCAAGTTGACACGTCATATAGCCTAGGTAAAATCTCACAGCTGCTATGTCACCAATAAAAGAAGAAAGATATTTTTTAAAAGTTATTAGTATCCCATGTGGTAAACTAACATAAAGGGTGGGTGTTTAATAATAAAATAATTGAAAGTTAACATGTAACATAAACCAAGCCCAATGTGGCATTATTTTTACAATGAAAGCAACACTAACTCCAAAAGTTGCTAAAACTAGCAAAAAGAGTGACCACTGCATCCGTGAAAGCTTGTCCGTTTTTAGGCTACACCCACACATTTTCAATATGAAAGCCAAACACATCATAATGAATATGAACAACTTGTAAGCTCACTTATAAGCTCCTGGTCAACTGACGTGTCCACACTAAGAAGTTACCATGTATTTACTTTAATAATAAAATTATACTTTATATAAAAGTATATATATTTGATTCATGAATAATAGTAATAGTAGTAATATATTACAGTTACATTCCAAACAAAATAAAGCCTATTGAATTGATAATAGATTAAGAGTAAGAGTAACGTTTTATTTAATTTCCAATTAAATGCATTTTATTTATATTTTTAATTGATTACTTATTTTATAATTATTTTAAAAAACATGCATCCTATTGAAATGGCATGTCTCCATTGTAATCTTATTACGTAGAGAACAACAAGCACAACTCAGCCAAGTGTCTGCAGAAGCATCTTATCATGAAGAGGAATTATATATGAGAGCATAGTGTGTGTATTATGTTTACTTCCTACAGTAGTGTGTTTATTCAGCTAACATTTTATATCCCAGCTTTCTGAAGGTTGGGCAGTTGGGTAGATAATGAAACCCAAATTTCCGTTTCTGTTTTAGCCAACCACTTGAGATTAAATTATGTCAATGGGACGACATATTAATATGTTAACTACTTATGATATCCGTGTTCTTTGTTTAAAAGAGAACATACCCTTTTATCCCATAGACTGTATATACAGTCTATGTTTTATCCGCATTATGTGTATAACTGTTTACAGGTAGTTTTGTAAGATATCACAGGGCCCTCTGCTGGACAAAGATGAAAGGTGCATTTCATTGTTTAACCATCCAGAGTGTACTAATCGAGTGTGAAAAACATACAGGATTGTTAATGGATTTGAGGTAATTTGAGCAGTAATCAAAATAAAAAAAAGGGGGGGGGGGGGGTGAATAAAGATATAAATGTAATGTATTTACCATAAAAGTGACCTATTGAGTATCTTAGCTCAAGTAACAAAATGTGTCATCAGTTATTTTGCTCTGATTACAGAACTTCTTACAACATTGCTGCATTTAGGAGTTATGGGAATATTTCAATTATGGAAATGATTTTGAATTTATACATTTATAAATTCCTTTACATATATTTTTGACATGCCAACGTGTCAATATATCTAAGATCAGAGGACAACGAGTTATGTAACAAAATATCCATTTACAGTCCCTTTAGAGCTGAATCCGTCTACAAACACGAGTTACGATATTAGAAGCAGGAAATTACTGGGGACCGTGAAGGCAGCAGGACAGGCTGTCAGAGGGAGAGAGTTCGCATTTTGTTTTTTACACTTTCTGTGGAAGTTTAGCGATGGATCCACAGCCCCCTCAGAAGCCATGGGAAAGGCTGATCCCAGGGGCGATGGGTGCACCTATAAATTACAGGTAAACACTATAGCCGTAATTTTACACAGTTTTACTGACTACAGCTGGTTCGCAGTTGTTGTTGTTGTTGTTGGCTTGCTTAAACCAGCTAGCTCACACTAATATTGTTGGTGATAAGGTGATATCTTCAAAACACTGGAGATTTTGTTGGTTTTAATCACTGAACAATGAATGAATGTACTATTTGTAAGAATGTTTTCACTGACGATAGCCGTTTAACCGACGTTAGCTAGCATTTGCTACTCATAGCTAACCGGCTAACTAGGCCTAATGAGGCCATGGTGTGTGTGTCTGGATATACGTTAACATAAACTGTTTGTCGCAACGTAATAATTTCGAATTGCCCCTTACAACTTCATGTAGATTTCAGTGTTTTAATTAATAACTAACCTATGTTTACTGAAGTATATTTGAGCTACTTGTAATTTACTTATATTTTCCTTTCATTCCACTTTATACCTTTTACTTCACTACATGTAAACATCTCACAACTTCAGTGCTTACAAATTAGTCACACAAATGTGAACATTTGCTGCTATTTATTTTTAATGAACGTAATTGTTCAAATGCGTTCATTATACATTTAATGTTTTGGGAATTTCACATGGGCTCAAGGGAAATTGATATGGCATCGCTCTCTGTTATTTCTATTTTTATCGTGCTAACAATATTGTTTAATAGAGAAAATGATCATCAGATGATAAAAAATGACATTCTGTTATTGACTCAATAATTAAGGTATTGCTAACCTAATGCTACGCCTATCAGGATAACTACTATAGTTGGACAATAAATTGCCCCACAAATAATTGAAATAAAATAAATAATGTATAGCATGTGTTCTGCATAATAATGCAAATCCTTACACATTGCAATTTGCAGGCAAAGTACATATTAAATAAAGGGAAAAAATGAAATAAAATCATACAGCCTAAGGTATACATAATAGACTCTTGGGCTTGATTAACAAAAATATAACCAAAAAAATATACTGCCAATCATAACATATGAGCTCAGTTTGATATAAATAACAACAACAACAACAACAACAACAACAACACTGCTATTTGACTGAAATCCTAGAAGTTCCCACCCTACTCCTGTGGACGATCTCAGTAAAGAAAATCGTATTGAGGTAAGTCCAATAAAATCTTTGACAATGATTTGAACCTTTTGTCTTGTCTTCTCATTAAACAGATCTGCAAACTATGGCGTAGTTCCAGGCCCCTCCGTTCCTGTAGGCCGTCCCGTCCTGACCAGAATGTCTCCCCCGGTGCCCCCTCGTTCCGTCCAGCAATCTTATCGACCTTCCTACAGCTCTTTTAACTCCTCCTCTTACAGCCCCTATGGGAGCTCCATGTATGGAGGCTACAGCCCATACAGCTATGGTGGTGGCGGCTACGGCATGGGAGGGTACGGCCGCCCCCCTCACACGGAAGAAGTTGCCCCCAGCCGGTTCGTGCAGCAGGCGGAGGAGAGCAGTCGCGGAGCCTTCCAGTCCATCGAGAGCATCGTCCAGGCCTTTGCCTCCGTTAGCATGATGCTGGACGCCACCTTTTCAGCCGTTTACAACAGTTTCCGCGCTGTGCTGGACGTGGCCAACCACCTCACACGGCTGCGTTCACACCTCACCAGAGTTCTGTCAGCCTTCGCTCTGGTACGCACCTTGCGCTACTTCTACCGGCGGTTACAGAGGCTTGTGGGCCGAAGATCAGACGTTGAGGTGGACGACTTGTGGGCAGACAGTGCAAGTGATGCCCTGGCTACAAGTGCGTCCAGAGGGGATGGAGCAGGGATTGAAGGTCAGCCTGTGAAGTCATGGCCCATCCTTCTGTTCTTCGCTGTAGTTTTGGGGGGACCCTACCTTATCTGGAAGCTCCTGAGCTCCGACCCCGGCTCTGAGGAAAGCGGTGAGGCTCTTATTCAAGATATTGCACATGAGATGGTGAACTTTTAAATGTGTATGCACATACTTTTTGGAACTCAGGAACTGTCCCTCATTTATTTTACACTTTAGATCTGTAGCTCTCAGTTTGTCATTGTCTGACACTTAGCAACTGCTATCACAGTTCCTAATTACTGTTGGCTTTACCAATTATTGGGAATGAAAACATTCCTGTGTCTCATTGGCAATCAGTTAAGAAACACAGACCAAGATATTTTGTTTAAATTAAATTGAATGGTGTCCTCAAAAATCCCTCAAAACAATAGGCCTTCAACTTTAACTGTATATTACAAACTATAAGCAGTTATAAACAGTATCTATTGAATAGTTCCATGCTTTGAAGCCTCATAATGTTAACATTCAAATGATTATTTCTGCCAGAGTGTCTATATGGGAATTTTGTTGGGCTGCTCGCAGTGCTTTTACTTTCAAATCTTAAGATCTGCACACCCCAGCACCATGCTAGAACTTTTTTTGCCAGAAAATCAAAACGCTTACTCAGTCTTACAGAAACATCCCAAGCAATAGCTCACATTTCACTTATCTCAACCTCTCCCTCCCTCAAACACACAGACAGAGCAAGTGCTGCAGCACGTCCTCCTCTCTGTTATTGTCTGAGACTCTGACAGTAGCTAGAAAATATCAAAGACTTACAGTTGTAGATGTATTTGTATCTTTTAAAAATATACTAATAATAAGTAACAATGTTTTGTGTTTCTTTGTTTAGCCACTAACTGGGCCAGTGGGGAGGATGACCATGTGGTGGCCAGAGCAGAGTATGACTTCTCTGCTGCGTCTGAGGAGGAGATCTCTGTGAGGGCCGGAGACATGCTCAACCTCGCCCCTAAAGGTGAAATCTCTTGAATAATAAGCGATGTATTCTGTCCTAACGTTCCTCTCGTACAAAAATGATTCATCGCATCATGGTAAACTAGACGATGTAACAAATCCTTTAAAAATAGTTTAAGGACAGAATTTGAATAAGTTATGAATTTTGCATCAATTTCCTGAAGTAACTTGATTTGGTTTTTCATCTGTTGTTTTTTATCCATGTTTGGAAGTATTTTGACAAAGTGAACTTTACGATTTGCAGTGAAAGTTACTCTATATTGATGATATATGTGTAGGGAAGTTATGTAACATCAAACCTGATACAATTAGAATGGCAGTCAAAGAGTGCAGACCTCCTAAAACGCCTATAGGGTATTCACATGCTCCTTTATTAGTCCCATGGTCGCATTTCCTGAGTTTGGAGTGAGTTCATGAGCTTTTATTTGTTATGTGGAAGCATTATGACCACTAAAAAGATGTGTTGTAAGTAATTCCTCAGAACATTTAGACAACCAATATATTCCTGGTTCTACTTTCAGGTGGCATTAATGTGAATTTTTATGACAGATTATGACCTTGGATTCTCCCCTATGTGTAGAGCAACAGCCCAAGGTGCGTGGCTGGCTGCTGGCCAGCTTGGATGGTCAGACCACAGGACTTGTCCCAGCTAACTACGTCAAGGTGCTGGGGAAGAGGAGAGGCTTGAAGCATGCAGAGATGGAGAGGCTTGCTCAGGTCCAGCCAGGCAACACACAGGCCTTAGTAACAGCCCTTTCTGCTCACGCACAGCCAAATCATGCCCCAGGCTTTCCACCGGGTCTCGGCTCAGCCTCTGCCTCAGTTTCTCAAGAGGCCCTGCTAGATTCAGTGTACAGAGAAACCCCAGCTCCCTTCAGTGTGGGAACATCCAACTCCAGTATGCCCTCCACAGTGCTAAACATCCCTGAGAAGACGGACCTGTGATGTGTTTGCTTGGATGCATTTGTCTTTATGCAAGGTTATTTGTGTTCATTGTGGAATTAGTTCACGCTTATATATCATCATTCAGAGCTTGTACGAGAAAGAAGGTTCTGTGTATTCACTAATTAGGGTAGAAAACTGTACTTAAGATAATGTCCGATTTTATATTTAATGTTAAAATTGTTTCATTAACAAGAATTAGTTCAATGTTTAAGTTAATGAGGTGCACTGATTCATCATCTATATACTGACGGTGTAAGAACAAATCCAACATCTTTTGTTTGATACCATAATAATGTTATTTGGTGTTTGTCCCTACTTGTAGACTGATGGTTCTCCACATAGTCTTATTTGTGAAGCAAATGTGATTGGATTATTCTGAATGAGAAGGGGCTAAATTTGCACATTTTCAGCTTTTGGTTGGTCCAGAAAGTAATTTTGTAAATATTTGATATAATTATTTTGAAAATAAATATTTAAGAAAATCATGTTGGGCTTCTTGTGTAATGTTTTAATTAATCATTAGTACTAATGGTTGGGAGTGGAAAGTTCGACTATGAAGTGAGTTAATAGAAATAGCAGGGCTTCACCACAGACGTGGCCAAGATAACAAAATCGCTTTGTTTGTTCTGTTTCATTGTACTAATACTGCTAGTATTCAATTTCTTCATGTGAATTGATTTCGTTTTTGGAAAAGTCTGAGGACAGAAATAATCGATTTACGGCCTCTGTCTCTAAGCAACAGGACGCCTCACCTGCTGCAGTGCGACAACACGGACGCAGCAAAGAACAGGACTAACTAAACAGCGTTTATTTGCCTAATATATTTCTTGACTTTCCTGTTAAGTTCACATTCATACATTCAGTGTAGCCGGTAGGCAACTTTTATCGCTCTACTGGACTTAAACATTTACAAACGCCTTTAATAGGAAGCTACATAAAGTTACCTAGCTATTTGATGTGCTAGTTGCTTAAAGCTAATGCTGCTTTCATGGACTATTGGAGATTATGCTTTTATTAGTGATACTGAGTTCAAAGGGTGTTTGTGAACCTTTGAAATAGTCATTTGGCTACATTGTTTATTTTGTACTGTCTTTGTTTTAACCGTATAGCTTTAAATCAATTCGATTAAAGTGAGAATCATGTATATGACTAGTTAACGCACAGTTTCTCATGACATTGTGATATATGCTAACGGCAAGAGTGGTTTAGAGCATCTTCTGAATTAAAAAGATAAACGAAAATACATGCGACTAACAGTATTACTGGAATTTGTGATTTGGCATTTACGAGGAGTACTTGAAGGCAGCAGGTCCCTCAAAGTTAGCTAGCATTAGCAGTAGCTGCAGTTAGCCGGTAGGAGAGGACCGCAGCATCAGCATCCTCCACACAACATGACATGAAACAGGCACCGGCTCTTACTGCGCTGTATGAGACAACGGGGAGGAATATCCCTCACAGAAGATAAGTATGTCAACTGTATCTTACAATTTTTAGTTTTTGAAATGTTTTTAGAGAACCAGATGAATGTATTTGACCTATAATCATGTGATGTTGATGCAGCAGGGGGCGGACAGAGGGACTCGGCCTGCACTAGCATCACTAACCTTACTCCACTGACATTACAAAGTTTCACTATTGCATACCATGGATTTATTACATACGTCAATGTCAGCAAATGTATGTAAAGGGCACAAATCTTTGGCAGCTGTCGTTATCTTGAGTAAAGCTCTGCAGACCCTTCAGTTAGTTAAGACCTACGATGTATTCAATGGTAGAACATCGTAGCAACTTTGGTTTCAAGTGAAGGACGCATAAGTAAGAAAATCCATTTCCACCATTTAAAAAAAGTTTAAATGTAGCCTTATGATGAATACAAATATCCTCATATCCTCAAGTCATTCAAATGGAAACTTTCCCGTAATAATAACTCTGAATATCAAATTAATAAGAAACTTTCTTTATATACAATATATATATATTTTAAATAATGACTTAGTAAATCAAAAATAATGAGAAGAATTCTAAAAATATTGTTACCCTTTCAAAATATTGACTTATTTTGAAAAAATGAATTGGCATCGCAATTTAACAACATGTGTACATCTCTTTTAAATCAGCACAGCTCTTCACCTTAAATATACTATGTAGTATTTGTCTTATTTTATTATTTTCCATTTTCTCACATTATTATATTTTGTATATTGTCTTTATTTTAAAGCACAGTCTTAAAATACTTTTTTTCTAACAGTACTATTTTATTTTGTTTTGCTATGTATCCTTCTTTGTGTGTCTTTGTATGCACCACATATACCAAAGCAAATTCCTGGTATCTGTAGACCTACTTCGTAATAAAACCAACCAATATATTACTGACTTAATATCTTAAAAAACCCTTGTCAATATTTTGCTCCTGGTCTACCAAGCCACTCTCATTATAATGACACATACATTCACCAGTGACCAAACAAAACTTCAAAAATAACTCAATTGCAATTAAAGCTGATCAAATTGTAATTAAGACTAAGTACTGTATATATTATTATGGATTATACAAAATACAAATTGAGAATAAATATAAGAACAAATACAATTCACATTTTTGCATAAGTCTGACATAGCCAGGGTCTTTCAGTCCATCAACAATTATTAAAATGCTAAAATAGAGCAGCAATAGTTAGGAATGAATCTGGTGTGCTACAAAGACAGTTTTGTCCAGAGGTTTTTAACTGGCAGTGGAATTCAAATATAGAGATTCATTCTCATAAAACCACAATACACTTTTATACACGATTATAATAATACAATAAAATATACATACCACACTTCACCAGCAAAATGTACCAATACACTTTGGTCATTTATAGTGAATGTAATTAACATTCTCCATGTTCTATAATGATAAGGAAATATACAATACAAGAATCCGCTCTAGGCATTCATTGTTGATTTAGGCCTACTGCCTGTTATTTCTCTGCCTCTGTAGAAATGAGACGCTTCTCCTCAGACAACAACAACTTTCCCTATGACAACAACGTTCTGGTTTTGGATATGGTGCTGGGCTCTCTGTGGGGAGTTCCCCAGCCCATAAACTGGGACAATGTAGCCAAGCTGGTTCCAGGATTCACTTCGAAGGAGGTAACTGGAATGCTGGGTAACTATCATCGCTTCCATCCATCCACCCCTCATCTGTCCCATTCCATCCATCAATCATTCCACCCTCTGGTAACATTAGGTCTAGCTTGTTAGTAAGAAATAATACTGTGTCTCTGCTGTGATCTTTGCAGTGTGCCCGTCGCTTTGAGGAGCTGAAGAGTACGGGGGGGTTTCCTCATGTGGACAACCAGTGTAATGCCCTGACAGAAGGAAGCACCTCCCCTTCAGACAGCCCTAACACGCTGCTGGAGGCCGGGGAGGCCGTGGATACAGGAAGCAGCCAGAGCAGCAGCAAAGCAACAGGTCAGTTAGTGACATCCTGAGTAGAATGCATAACTGTGTTTATGTTTATTGAATTTCTAACAACACACAAGTGTCCAGGAAGTCAGGTATACCATAACAACTTAAGAGGCTGAACCCTGTTGCTGGAGCAATACTATACAATGCAGTAAAGTCCCAAAGAACATACGTACATGTTTGCTACCTAATGATAATAAAACAAAATAGACTTGATAAAGAACATAAACAAAAAATATCATTATAACTTCACAACTTCACACTGTAAATAATATCCTACTTTTATATCGTGTAAGCTGTAAACTTCAACAGTGTTTTATTTGTCAGATAGTTTACATATTTTTATGTTCATGGTCAACTATTGAATTCTGCTTTATTTCTATTTTTGGAATGTTTATTTTTAGTAGTTGTTTATTATCGATTCTTTTTCATTTGTAATTATGTGCAATGCCTTGACTTTCTTTGTTTTTTTTATGCTGCTGTAACAATCCCAATTTGGGATCAATAAAGTATATCTTGTCTTTTTATGGTTTCTATGTTTTGTTAAATTTGGCAAAATAAACAAAACATAGCAATAAAACCTTATTGTTTTCTGCTTTATCAGTAAAAACAACTCCTTTGATCCATAAAGGATGAGTAAAAAACACAACTTTTATTTCCCCCCTTGTTTTACTGGATTCTCCATCACTTTAGTTAATGTGCCACGCAAACTGAGCAGAAACTAAACCCATACATCAAGGTTATGAGACATATTAAACAGCAAAATAAAAAAGACACACTTTGTTACTGTGTGATAACTGGATTTAAGGTTTGTTTACATTTTTCCTTTCAGTGTCAGCAGGCACAAAATCAGCAGCCACAGGAAGGGTTGGCACCGTGGAGAAGAAAGAGAGAAGAGTGTCAGCAGAGGAGGAAGACAAACCTCAGAAACCACGAGAGTAAATATTGAAGATTGTTTGTTTTTCTTTTAAAATTATGATCATTAAAATAAGATAAGTGTCCTAGCCAGAAATATTTAATTCCACTATATTTTGGTTCCATTTTAACACTTTTCCAGCTATGATTATCAGAAACATAGAGTGAAACCATTTTTTGACCTGGATAATTGTGACAAAAGGTTTCCCTTTATCTAGTCCCAACATGGTGATCCATGTGTGTGATGAGACCAAGAACCTGAAGCAGGACTTCACATGCCCCAGAGATCTTCTAGTTAAAGAGATGCGTTACTTCGCTGAGTATCTGTCTGTGGACGCGCAGAGGTGGGAGGAGGTGGACATCTCCGTCCACTGTGACGTGCAGATCTTCGACTGGCTCATGAACTACGTCCGGAGGAACTCTGCAGGAGAGGGAAACAGAGACAAACCCCGCCTCGGTAAATCCCCGGCAAATCATAATCAACTATTATCAATATGACATTGTTACACATGGGAATAGCTGTGTTGTGTTACTGGTGGGTCACTGGCTGTGTGTTCTGTGTTTGTGTTTGTTTTGGGGTTTGCTTGGACGGTCATGTGGTGTTTGTCGGTTACAGAGCCCAGCAATGTGATCTCAATCCTGATCTCCTCCGAGTTCTTGAAGATGGATACGTTAGTAAGTGTTGTGACGTGCGATCGCTCGATGTGCTGCGGGCCTTTTGTTTTTGAGTGTAAAATGTTGTTATTGACACGTTCAGAACTGATACTTGGTAATATCTCTCTTAAAACAAAAGGCCCTTATACAGAGCTTTGGTAAATTGATGTTGCATGGGTGTTTTGCCCCCAACTGTTATTTAGAGAGTTTGCTGTTTATTTTTATACCCATGCTGTATTCAAACATAACACCCTAACAATGTCAAAGTAGGCCTTGATCAGTATGTGTCTAGGATCATTGAAATTAAATGTAATTTGTCTGGGAAAAGTCTCCTGATGCGGTGTATGTTTGTCCATGTTCAGGTGGAGGAGTGCATCCAGTACTGCCACAAACACATGAGCGCCATCGTTGCTACTCCCTGCAACATGAACTGCATCAACAGCAACCTGGCAACACGCATCGCAGAGCTCTTCAACCACAACGAGGCCGACGACATCAGGGACAAAAAGGACAAGTTCAAAAGGTGACACGGTGGCAGAGCAGAATGTTGTGGTCTTGAAAACCAGACATTAATCCAAGCAATTAGGAGGAATGTGATGAGAGGGTGAATTATCCTCCGACTCATCAGATAAGTAACATCATCTTGATGGATCAGCAGGTAAAGGCAGATAATTGATATGTTTTTTTTTGTCTTGCAACTCAAGTCATTTAGTTTATAAGAGCCAAAGTGACTTTTTGTTATTGTTTTCAATAAAGGTGTTTAACGGTGGGACTAGCTTGCTGCCGGACCGCTCCTTTGTTGTATGTGCCTCTCTTAGTGTGCAGCAAGCAGAAGAGCAAACAGTTTGTTGACCACTAAAAATGTAAAACTAAAATATAAAAAAGTGCTAAACAGCAACATTTATGAATTGAAAAATAGTATTTAGAGTGACAAAAATATGTTGTGGATTTTTGCAATGATACCTGTATGCTATGTAACCAGCATTGAACAGAATGAATACCCATGCAAAAATGTCTCAAAAGAATTCTAAAAATAAATCTAATCTAGACTTCAACATTTCTAATTCAAACTACTGCAGTCTAAATGAATAAGTCATCTTCACATTCTCTGGATACATTTCAATTAAATGTTGTTTTTATTTTATTTCCCCTTCAAAGCAAATTGTTTCAGAAGAAAATTGAGCGTCTCTTCGATACCAGCTGCCAGAACAGAGATTCACCGGGTAACGCCTCGACTCTGTACCGGTGAGTAGCAGCAGGTCGCCTCTGTTTCTCCCAGCATTCACCTGCCTCTCAACGACAGCTTTAATCACAGCTTCTGTGTGTGGGTTCATAAACATTATTTGCAATTTGGCTTGTTCTGTTATTAGTCTCACTGTTTAACATATACAGTATGTATGTGTGTTTGATCCCAGGTGTGGCCTCTGCCTGAAGATGCTGACCAAAGACACAGAGAGGACTATTTATTGTGTTCCTGGGAAAATCAACATCGATGCTCGGGGAGAGATCATCTATACACACACTAAGTAATATAGCGAATTGAAGACAACATTATTTGAATAGCTCCTGTGTTTGTTGAGCTCTCAGCAACTATACGTGGAGAACAGACATTTTCCTTAAAACTCTGGATCACAGTGTATCCATGTGTGTGTGAACTTTGCAGACAGAAGAGCTGGGATGTGCATGAATACATGAGCGGGCTGTATGAGGAGCTCAAGTCCTGGGTCCTGGTCTACTGGAGGATCTGGGGAACCATCAACTACCTCCCCTGCTCCCGCTGCCAACAGGTGGGTGGAAACACGGAAGGTCATGATGATGTTGAGATGATACACACTTTCTGCTGTATTCTTCCCCAGCTAAAGAGTCCTGTGTGTGTGTGTGTGTGGTGTGTGTGTGTGTGTGTGTGTGTGTGTGTGTGTGTGTGTGTGTGTGTGTGTGTGTGTGTGTGTGTGTGTGTGTGTGTGTGTGTGTGTGTGTGTGTGTGTGTGTGTGTGTGTGTGTGTGTAGGTGTTTGTGTGTGCAGAGCTGACCCAATGCAAGTACCACCCGGACAGTGTGCTGTACCCTGGGATGGGCACTGAGAAAGGCTGGCATGGTGCAGGAGTCTACCCCTGCTGCAACCAGAGGGTGCTTCGCTTTGACCCCTCGGGTATGCCAAAGGTATTGACCCCCACACACACACACACACACACACACACACACACACACACACACACACACACACACACACACACACACACACACACACACACACTGTTACTTTAGGAGGTGCCAGTTCCCCTCCTGGGCCCTGCTGACTTGCCCTGGGTGCGGTATAGAATAGACACCCAGAGGCTTCCCTGGCCGGCCCCAGACTTAGGTTTACTGCACATATTTGTGACCTATACTTCTTTCAAACCGTGCCAAAGCTAGAGGAATCCTGATGCAGCATGAATGTGTTTGTGTTCAGGGCTGTAAGATGCGAGACCACATCGTGAACGTCCCGGATGAAGAGGACTGTGACGAGGCAACCTCGGCTCAGACCCGAGTCCTGAATGACCTGCTGCTGCACAGAGACGCTGTGTGTCTGAGCAACAGCCCGGCTGCAGAGGGGTGAGCAGGAGGGGTTTTGATCATATTTTACAGGGGCACTTGTTGTGAGAGGTTCTGAATACTATTTTATATGTGTGTGTGTTAGTCCTGAGGAGAGTCCATCCAGTTTGGAGAAGGTTCAGGACTGTGACGTTCTCTTGGAGCCAACACTGCTGGGACCCCTGAAGGGGGAGGGCTGCACCGTGAGTCTCTCTCTCTCAGTGTGTTGCTACTCTGATTCTTTTCTTCTACCAGCATGTTATTTTCTGACTTAAGCTACTTTCTTTTTTCAAACAGTTTTCCCTTTTGAAAAACTGGAGTCTGCAACTGGTAGGACCTTTTCCTCACTTCTTTCATCACACCTGCTCATATTCTCTAATGTGTCTGTGATAGCCAGCCGTCTTCACAGTTACAATCAACACGTTTCATTAGCGAAGTCAGTGTGTCATCAAGAGTGGTAATGTTAACGATGTGACCCTTACTCCTGCAGAGGCAGCAGTCCCTCCTGTCAGAGGATGAGGAGTACACCACAGGGTCAGAGGTCACTGAAGATGAGGTGGGGGACGAAGAGGAGCTGTTCAAGAAACAAGGTGGGGCAGCTCTGGAGCTCATTATGTGGCAGATTACATGGAGCTAGTTCATATTTGACTGCCTC